>NW_025395343.1:0-8824 GCF_016433145.1 Gracilinanus agilis | reverse complement strand
ACTGAAATTACCCACTTAGCAAGTCTCCAACATCCTCCTTTCAAATTCCCTTATACCACACACCTTCCTCAAATTACTTACTCTACATCTGGCGAGTCAAGTCATATGAAACCTATCTTTTGAAGAAAAGAAAAGAAAATGAATTGCACAAGATTGATTTTTATATTAAGCAGTCTATCGCTGCTTATTTGGTCTTTTATGCAGGGAATGTGTGCATTTTGGCTGGTAAAAGTACCAAACATGATACAACAATTAATTGAAATCTATGACTATTATAAATGGTTTGCATTCACTTTAGCTGAATGCATATGCTTCATTCCAACAGCAGTGGCAATTGTTCTGGCTCTATGGCATTTTTTGGCAATTTTAAAAGCGGTCCTGACTCATCTGTTTAACTATTATAAGGCACCTGATTCAAAACAAGAAAATGATAACAAGGAACTAGTTGAGAAAATAAAACTACTGTTTCAAGTATTGAGGCAATTACGTGAAGGGAATGAACTCAATAAGCATACCATCTTACAATTTGAAATCGTAGAATCAAAATTTTTTGGGAAAAAGGAAACAGAGAAAGATCAACCAATACAGAATGCAGTGGTCTCTGTCCTACCAATAGTAGACAGGACTATTGTGCAACCTGGAGAGGGGGTGGTGCATGTCAAAACATACAAGGCATTCACTCCTAGTGATATGGAGGTTTTAAAACGCTGTTTTCCGAGATTCTACGAAAAACCTTACAAAAGTCTAACAGAATTAAAGCGGGTGTTCACACTTTTTAACCCTAGTTTCGACAATGTCGAATTTCTTTTGGGGGAATTTTACACTCCCTCGGAAAAGGAAAAATTCCTGACCGAAACTAGGTCGAACCCCAATTTAGAATCATGGCCATTAGTACATCAAGATCTAGATTTCGCTCAACACGCTAACATGAGATACTTGTTAAGATGCAGGGCTGATCTTATCGAAGCAATGAGAAACTTTGTAAAAAGGCCAAATGCATGGCAAAAATTTGAGAAACTGAGGCAAGGGGAAGAAGAGCACCCGAGCAGTTTTCTAGACAGAGTTATTGAAGCTGCTGAAACAATATTAGGACTTAGAGATACTCATTCCCAGGATACGATCGATCATATAAGGAGACAATTTGTAAAGGGAACCTCAATCCCGATACAAAATTACTTCAGGCAAAGTTGTCCACAGTGGGAATCATTACCACTGGAGGATATTAGGAATCATGCAGCATATATACATGATTCCAAACAGAAAGAAGTGAGAATGGCTAGGCAATCTGACAATGAGAAAGATGAGATCATAGCAGACTTGAAGAGGCAATTGGAACAGTCGAAATGGGAGAAAGAAATTGAAGAGGTGAAGAATTTTGCTCTTCAAATGAGTAGAAACCAGTTTAGACAACCTGCCAACAGCATCCCAAAATCAAAATCAGCACCCTGATGCTACTTGTGTGGGAAGATTGGTCACGTGATTCGTTTTTGTAGATATAAGCAACAAATTGATTTTTCAAAACCCAATAATCAAAGAGAAAACAGAAAAACATTTTATAATTCAAAGTGGGCTAGAAATAATGAATCAAATAGATATAATCAAGAAAAACATACGAATACTTGCTGCAATCACACATGCAAAAAGTACAGTCAAACACCTTCATTAGATGATATGGAGAGATATATACAAATGGGAACGAAACCGAAAAAATCATTATGAATCGAGATTTCTAATTTAAAACCTATCAATCAGTGTAATTTGGGTGTGGCAGAGTCTAAGAGAATTGAGGGAAGCAAAATGAGAAATCAAGGCAAAATAGAAAAGGTGTCTAAAGTAATCTACACAGAGGATACACATAGGTCTATGGTAGATAATGAGCAATGGGAAGACATAATGCAAATGCGCAAAGAAATCTTTGGCATTCAGGAGGATGATTATATAAGGGATCAGCTTTCTCATTCCATATCACACACATTGGGTGGGAAGCATGAATCAAACCATTGCAAAGAATCACATCAAGAAAATTTGCAAACGGGTTTAGAATTAGATGCAACAGTTCTTTCCCATGCAATTGCTTTAGGCACAATGTCACAGTTAGAGGTTAAAGAGCAAAAAAAGTCTAAAGGTTGGCAAGAACTTGATTTTAAAGAAACAACCCACTGATTTAAAAGATAATAGCAGCTGTGTAGGAAAGTAAAAATCCACCTTTCTCAACCCCTTAGCTACAGAATTTCATCCTAAACTTTGGGGAAGAGATAGGGAACAGTTGCCTTCTTCTACAATCAGTGTGGCTGAACATAACATCGAGACTGTTACTGTGATTGATAAAAATAAAAATCATCTAATGTCAGTCACAAAAACTGTAGGGCAAAATAGGGAACAACAGTCAGCTTTTGAATCAGTAATTGAACTTGAAGTGTTGAAGGGAACACAATCTAACTATCATACAATCCTGGAGACTACTGAAGGAGAGATTGCTGATTTGAGGCTTGACAATTCTTTAAAGAGCAGAGTGGAAGATACAACAAATCAAACTTCCATTTCTGAAGCCCTTAATGAAAGCCAACATGGAATTTGCAATAGTGACAATGATTTACAAGCTCTCAATGAGAGTATGCGCTTTAAGCCTGCTTGCTGTAATCCTGATTCTAAACTGAACTTGCCTAATGGTGCTATAGGAAGTTTGGGTTTAGAGACAAAAGACCGTACGCAACAAAGAATCAATGACAAGTGTACACAAAATACTGAGGATTCTTTATTACCCTTAGTGCCAGTGAAGTCCAATGACAGTGGAGAACCCTTAGTTACTATAGAAATCGGGGGAGTACACTATGAGGGATTACTGGACACTGGGGCAACTTGTTCCGTACTACGAGAACCACCTGAAGGATGTCAATTTCAAGGTAGTTTAAGAGTAAGAGGAGCTTCTGGGGTAGCACAACAAGTCCCAAAGCTAAAAGTTAAAATGTTAAAATTTGGACCTCTGACTCTTGAACACACCTTCCTATTGATGCCGTCATGTCCTTCAAACCTCGTGGGAAGAGATCTTCTATGCAAATTGGCTGCAACCATCCAATGTCAACTGGATGGGCAATTTTATTTACACATACCTAAGAGATCTCTGAAACACCATCCCATTTTATTTTTAGACACATGTAGTGAGGAATCATCATACCAATCAACTGATAACATCTATGAGGTTCCAGATGATATTCCAGATTATGTGTGGGCTAAAAATTCAAATGAGGTGGGCAGGATATTGTCAGTGGAACCAGTAAAGATAGAGGTGAAAGAAGGCTTACCTCCAAGAATTCCTCAGTTCAGACTTAGTCAAGAAGCGATAGAAGGAGTGAAACCCATCATAGAGAGTTTATTGGAGCAGGGCATATTAAAATATGGATTTTCACAATACAATACACCAATCATGCCAATAAGGAAAGAAAAATTATCTCCTGATGGAAAGACTCAATGGCGTTTAGTTCAAGATCTCAGAGCAATAAATGACCATGTGCAAAAGACCTATGACGTGGTATCAAGTCCATCGCAAATCATTGCAGCAATTCCACCTGAAGCTGCTTGGTTTACTGTTCTGGACTTGAGCTCTGCGTACTTCTCTGTTCCCCTGCACAGAGACAGCCAGAAGCTGTTCACTTTCTCCTGGGAGGGTAAATCTGTCTTCTGGACGCGTTTGCCCCAGGGATTTACAGATTCAGCTTCACTCTTTTGCCAAATTCTGCAGAGAGACCTTGAGTCGATAACATTCCTTGACAGCAAAATGGTACATTATGTTGATGACATCCTGCTAATGTCATCATCTGCTGAAGTCTGTTACACTGATAGCATACACTTGATCAAAGAGCTAGGCAAAAGGGGCCATAAAATTTCCAAATCGAAACTTCAATTCATGAAGGAAAAAGTAAATTATTTAGGATTCATCCTAGAGAAAGGCTCCAGAAGAATTTCCAAAAAGAGAACACAAGATATACAAAATTTGAGTTTGCCTAAGACCAAAAAGCAACTCAGGGCAATCATAGGAATAACGAGCTTCTGTAGAAACTGGATTCCAGGTTATGCTTACATTGCAAGAACTCTGATAGAGCTAACCAAGAAGGAAGTTCCAGAACCGTTAAAGCTGAATAAAGAACTTATCCATGCATTAGAGAAATTGAAATCACTCACTCTATCAGCTCCAGCCCTAGGTATCCCTGATCATGACAAACCATTCCTACTATATGTGCATGAAGACAAAGGGATAGCCTCCAGTGTTCTCACACAAACATTTGGAAATAGACTTAGACCAGTTGCTTACTACAGCTCTAAGTTAGATTCAGTGATTTGTGGTATGCCTAGTTGTTTAAAAGCCATAGCTGCTGTAGCCATCATGATTAGAAAGTCTTCATCCTTGGTATTAGGGAGTATTTTCCCAACACCACGTGGAATCTACTTTAAGAAACACCAACTTACAGGCATTCACTTCTCAGAGATTATCAAGATACCAAGCGATTCTGTTGGCTAGTGAAAATATAACTTTTCACTGGTGCAGAAACATAAATCCTGCTACTCTGATTCCAGATTTACCTCTGGAAGGAGAAAGTCTACACATCTGTGAAGATGCACTTAACATCATGCATAAAACAAGACCTGATTTAGATGATAAGCCAATGAAAGACCCTGATATTACCTTATTCACAGATGGATCATCATATGTAGTAGGCAATCAGAGATATACCGGAGCAGCCGTAGTGACAGCCTCTGAAACCCTTTGGTACTCATCATTACCATCTACCATGAGTGCTCACGGAGCAGAATTAATGGGCCTTATCTACGCTCTAAAAGTTGCAGAAAATCTAAAAGCTAACATTTTTGCCAATTCTCATTATGCTTTTTCGAGCATCCATCATTCTGCCATAATTTGGAAAAATCGAGGTTTCATTACATCGAATGGCAAACAAATAGCGTATGGCAATTTAATTAATCAGTTGTTGGATGCAATCCAATTACCAGCCCAAGTGTCAGTCATTCATTGCAAAGCTCATACAAAAACCCAAGGACCAATCGAATTAGGGAACAAACGAGCCGATGTGACTGCCAGATATGCAGCAAGATATGGACCTCTGACAATTCTGAACTTATCTTTGGTGGAGGAAGAAGATCTAAAAAATGCATACTCCCCAAAGGAAGTGAAGGATTGGAAGAAACATCACGGTGCATACCTTGTTAATGGAGTTTGGTTAGGAGCAAATGGAAAACCGATGTTACCTAAACCCTTATATTACACATTTTGCAATGCACTACACCAGAAATGGCATTATGGAACTCTGGGCATGGCAGATTCTATAAATAGGTATTGGAATGCAAGGGGCATCTATGAAGTTGCTATGAGAATTTCACAGAGGTGCAAAATTTGTATGCATTACAACCAGACAATCACAAAAGTTCATAGTCTGGGAGGAAAACCTTTAGCTTACACACCATTTGAATGCTTACAAATTGATTACATCACAATGCCAAGGAGTAATGGTTGTAGATATGCTTTAGTAATAGTGGATAGATTAACTAAATGGCCAGAAGCTTTTCCAGCAAAGTGTAACACCTCAGCGTTTGTTGTGAAAATCTTACTAAGAGAATTAATACCTAGATTCTCTATACCATTACATATTGCATCAGATTCTGGGTCCCATTTCGCAAATAAGATTCTAGCTACAGTTTATGAAACATTAGGAATTAAGAGACATCTACACTCAATATTTAGACTGCAATCCAGTGGGCAGATTGAACGAGTGAATAAAAGTCTAAAAAATCTTGTAGCAAAATTATGGTGCAGAATCTCATATGAAATGGCCTGATGCATTGCCATTAGCACTATTCCACCTAAGAAGCCAACCCAACAGCATCACACATATTTCACCATTTGAAATGCTGTATGGACATCCACCATTCCATGGCAAAGCACCTCAAAGCATTCACAAATTATCACACCTAGGTATGGAATGCAAGCTATATGAATATATCAAATTGCTCAAGCAACAATTAAATCAACTTCACAAATTAGGCTTGATACATCAAAGAGTACCTTTTGATTTTGATCTATACAACTTCCAACCCGGAGATTATATTTACACCAGAAACTTTGCTAGGAAGATTGTGTTAGAACCCAAATGGATTGGACCTTTCCAAATAATATTAACAACTCCAAGTGCAATCAAAATTGAAGGAAAAGATCCGTGGTTCCATGTCATCCATGTCAAGCCAGCTAAAGACATGTCCCTACAACGACCACAAGACCCAGAAACTATACAAAACAAAAATCAATTAGCACCAACTGAACAATCAAGCAAGTCCTCAGTAAATCCAAAATCTATTCATAAGACCATAGAAACAGAGCAGCAAACAGAACAACAATCAGAGCATGAATCAGAAGCAGAAGTAGACCAAGAACCAGTAAACAATCAGATTTTACACCCAAATGATTATCCCAATCTCAATCACTTAGAAGAATCATCTGTAAATAATTATGACAATGGAAGAGAATCAATGAAGGAAGAAGACACAACATTTGATTTGCAATCAATACCAGATCTAGAAACTGATGACGACGAATGAATGAAAGCACAAAGACTTAATCACGAACTTTTATTTTTTGGTTACCTATAATAATCATCTTTATTAAAATCATAAAAGAAAAGAAGAAGAGAAAATAATCATATATGATAGACATTTAAAAATTTGTTCCTGACACAAGTCAGAAGGTGACAAGCGCTGGTGCATCGAACAACACAAGTCAGAAGTTGATAAGCGCTGGTGCATCGAGCAT
The DNA here is from genome assembly GCF_016433145.1 of Gracilinanus agilis. Classification (NCBI taxonomy): domain Eukaryota; kingdom Metazoa; phylum Chordata; class Mammalia; order Didelphimorphia; family Didelphidae; genus Gracilinanus; species Gracilinanus agilis. The sequence goes on along the minus strand of NW_025395343.1, from coordinate 2,010 downwards.
CTCACTTGTTGCTGACTATGCAGATCTTCACGACGACAGCAAACCTGAGAACTACAAAGACTCCGTGACCAAATACATCTATTGTAAAGAGGACATCCACACTGTGAAGAGGAACACCGAATCAGCGTGGGACACATGTATTTGGAAAAGAGATAACTTACACCCAACAGAATTCTCACTGCACACAACACTAGATTCCATCCAAGCAGTACATGCTAATTGCAAAAGAATTCCGGTGGAGTAAGTATGTAACACGTCATTACACGGATAAGTCAATAGATAACACATAAAACATTTTCCTGACTTCACATTTACATGTGAAACATAAACTTTCACTTAAGAGAGAAGGGTATATCTGCCATAGTAAAAGAAAGTCTTTTACTATGATACAGACACGGTTCTACTCAAATCACCTGACATGTCATGTACATATGTAATTTTGATTACTATCCATTAGCAATAAGTTTACTAACACACAGGGACAGTTTAGTTAGTTTAGTAAGTTAGTACAGGGACAGATCTTTCTAAAATTTTCTTTGTAAATATTGTACATAACAAAGGTATATGGTTTAACCAATAGACTTACAAAAGATATAGGCTTACTTATTATTACTAACATTTCTAACATAGGCATAAGTGTACTAACCTATTCATACACTAACTTTAGCAAGAGGACTACAATTTAGAAGCATATTTGGAAAAAAACTTGCAAAACTTTTCTTAGTTAATATTATCTGAGTAGTTCATAAAATTAGGTAATGCATAGATAGGATTCATTACTTTGTTCTAGTTAGCAAAAATTGGCCTTAAAAATGTGTGAATGTTTAAAATGTAATTTGTTTTCCTTTCTTTTCAAAATTTTTTTGAAAAAATGAAATCCCCATTCCTCTCCTATACTTTTACCTTATCCCATCTTAGTTTTAGCTTATTTAGTTGTAGCATAGTTTAGGAGATAGCAACCTTTTATTATTTTGCAAACTTAGTTAGGGATAAGAGCTTAGTAAGAATTTAGCTTAGTATAAGAGTAGTAATCCCTTAGACTTTAGTAACTATTAAAATGGTGCTAGTTGCACATTTTGAAAAGAAAAGGGGCATTTGTAGTATACAGAATTGGGGTGATATAGTTTTTTCTAGCTTTGGCTGAGTTCCAAAAGCTGTTAGGGGTTTGGAATCTTGAGGAAAAGGGCAGTTGGCTGGATCTTCCGTGGAGGGAGGTTGTCAGTCAGCCGAGCTGCCTTGATTACCTAGCTTTAATATTGAAATTTAGCCTAGCTTTGACATATTTACTTAAGAAATTATTATTTTAGATAAACCCTTTATATCTTCCTTTCCTAATACCATCCCTGCCTTCCCTCCCTTACCTTATATGTCTGTGGAGTTAATAAGGAGAGTAATTATAGAGGAGTTAAATCTGTGAAGAGTTACCTAATTGACAGCATTAGTTATAGTTAGTCAGTCATCATTTATTCCCTTTAGATAGCAATAGCACTTTGTAAAGCTGAGTTTAAAGGCAGGTCCTTACTCAGACTCCATCTTTGCTTCCCTTCCCCCACCTGAGGTTCCTGAGACAAATGATAGGGCTTTCCTTTGATCCACCTTCCTAACAAATATCCTTCAAAGAAAAAAACCCTTTTGTGTTTCAACAGCCCTATTAGTATAATTTGTCTGTTAGTTATCAAGAGGGAAGAAGAGGGAAAAAACAACATACTCTGGGCTTAGAGGGAAGCTGGGCATCAAAGCAAGTCCCTTCCTGTGAAATTAACTAAAGCCTTTTTGTTAATTTCAGTCTAGTCTATTTCCCTTAGCTTGTGTTTGAGTCTAAGTCCCAGTCTGTAAGCCTGCTGTGTTTGTCTATTTAGTTTAATTTCTCTTCTCCCTGAAGATCTCTGTTTCCCTTCTGTGTTATACTCCTGACTTCAGTCCTATTATACCCTGAATCTCCTTTAATCCCAGCCTACCTGTAACTGAAATTACCCACTTAGCAAGTCTCCAACATCCTCCTTTCAAATT
>NW_025395342.1:0-2376 GCF_016433145.1 Gracilinanus agilis | reverse complement strand
ATATGGATCTTTGGTGGTTGCATATTGGACTTAAAAAACCCACAAATTAACATTGCCTATGTTGTATTGTAGGTAGCTAGCTTGGTGCAGTGGACAGACTGTCAGCCTGGGACATGAGTTCAAATCCAGCCTAAGATACTTACTAGTTTTGTGACCCTGATCAAGTCATTTTACCTGTGTTTGACTCAATTTTCTCATCTGTAAAATAAGCTAGAGGAGGAAATAGCAAACCACTCTAGTATCTTTGCCAAAAAAAACAAAAACAAAAACAAAAACCCAACCCCAAATGGGGCCACAAAGAGTCAGACATGACCAAAATGATTGAATGACAACATATTGTATTTTTATTTTTGTTAAACATCGCCCAATGACATTTTAGTCTGGTTAGGGCCACTGCCAAGCCTCATGTAGCCACGGGCTGTGAGTTTGACACCTCTGGAGCAAATGATCTTTAAGGCTTGTCTAGCTAGATGCCAAGATGCCAAAGTGGACAGAGCACTGGATACACAGTTTCACATCCTGTTTCAGATCCTGGCTGTATTACCTTGGACAAGTCACTTAACCCCTCTCAGTCCCGATTTTCTCCTCTGTCAGCTGGAATGATCATGGCCTCTACTTCACAGGTATGTGAGGATCAAGTGAGATAACACCTATAAAGCACCTTGCAGACCTCAGAACTCTAAACAGTCCCTCTTCTTATTCTAACTTTCTGGAGTGTAGGGGATTTTCAGGGAAGATTCTGGTGTGACGGCCAACGCTCTGTGCACCATGGCGCCACCTAGCGGCCCAGGGTGGAGCAGCATCTCTGGAGGAAAGGCCAGTATTCTGTGCACTATGGCGCCACCTAGCTGCTCAGGGAGGACTAGCTCTTTCCAGGGCTGCTCATCCACCTTTGCTATCCACTTGTCACCCAGCTCTCAGTTGTGGCTCCAAAGAAGCTGTAGCATGCACAGAAGATCTCAGTAGACAGGTTAAACCAGAGTAAGGATAACTGATAGGCCTCAAACTCATTGGTAAGTCATGGGGATGTTTACTTCAAACTTGTGGGGACCCCCCTCTCCCCCAACATGGAAAGGGCAGACCGGCAGATGAGAACAATTTGTTCCAATGGCCATGAGGGTAGCTGAAGCAGGCACAGGGAAGTGTTTAAAGGCTGGCCAGACATCTAGGACCCCGAGGTCATCTACTGCATCCTGGGCCACCACCAATCGCCTTGCCCTGACTTTTGTCTTGCCATTGGACTTTGATGATTCTGGAAGAGGGTGACTTTAAGCTGCTCTACCTCACTCAAATCCAATTCATGTGCAAATGAAGACATTCCCCTGTGGGATGCCATTGGTCTTCTTTGAAATGAATGACAACAACATTCCAGATCTAACTCTATGATCCTTTAAATATGAGTTTATTAGTATCAGATCACATTTATTTTCAAATATGCCCTTTCTCCTTGCCCTCTCCTTTGAGCCATCCCGTATAACCACATTGAAAAAGAGGGGAAAAAAGTAGTTGAGTTAAACATTCCAACATGTCACCTATGTGTGGAAGCATATGCAACATTCCCCACTGCTCCCCAGTTCTCTCCCTCTCCCTCTTTTTCTCTCTCTCCTTCTTCCTCTTCTACACCGAAGGAGAGAATGAATTTTCCCAACTTTTCTCTACGATCAAACTCAGTCATTACATTTACAGTATATTTAGCTTTGTTGTTCTTTCCACGTCCTTTTGTATAGGCTATGAACATTAAAAAAATCTCTATGTTATTTGAATTTCTTATAATATAGCCAAACTTATTTTATAAGTGTTGGGTTTCTTGAACAATGGAACTAGGAATCTTTGGCTAAATCACTGAACACTTACAGAAGAGAAGCATCAGATTGTAAAGTAACAGGGCAAAGGTCCCTTCGAGCCCCAAATTCTATGATTCTATTCAATTTGTATTCAGAGGAAAAATTATTTGAATAACATTTGTAAGCACAATTCAATAGAATTTGTTTGGCACATTTGGCTCCAAGCGTGTAAAATTTATATTCTTCATACTGACAAAAATAACAAGAAATAAATATCTTCCCTAGAATCTTGAATCATTCTAGGATGTGTATGATTCATTCTTTATTCATTTTTAGATCATAAAATAAAGAATAAAATCCATCCTGAATTCCTCACCTATTAAAAAAATGAAAATACCATTTGAGAATTTCTTGTCTCCAGTGTTTTTATTTCTAAGAATAGAAGAAAAATAAAACTACGTAATGATAAATTTACACAGGAAGAGAAGAACCATTTTATTTTGAATATAAAAAACTCCCAACTTTTAATCTAGTCCTAGTGAGAATGATTCCAGATCCAGTGTTCTATCTGCTGTACCACCTAGTTACCTGA
>NW_025395341.1:0-5271 GCF_016433145.1 Gracilinanus agilis | reverse complement strand
CTTCCTTCCTTCCTTCCTTCCTTCCTTCCTTCCTTCCTTTTTGTGGCAAATGGGTCTCAAGATGTATAGTATAGGGAAGAAAAGATTCAATAAAGTAGAAATATGGCTTCCTTATACTACTAGAAGCTAGGGAGACTATATAAAATATTTCTAAATTGTATAGGATGTAGGCTGGCACAACCATCAAGTCCTTTAGAAATCTAAAATTCCATAATTCTCTGAGTAGGGTTAACTTTAGATCCATAGGGGAAGAGAGCATGGGAGTATATATGCTTCTAGGTTTATGCATTTGGTAATGTCTGAGAGAGTATATTTCACTAAAATGAAAGGGCAAATCTGCATGTTGTTCTTTGGAGGCTTGCTTGCCCTTCTTATTTTTGTGGTGTTTATCCCTTTGTTCTCTTTGTGGGTCTAGATTATGGAATCATAGATTTAAGACTATAATCAGTCTTAAAAATCATGAAATTCACTGGCCTCATGTTTAAGATGAGTGAACTAAAGTTCAAGTAAAATAACTTATCCAGGGTTAAGCAAGATATTTGAGAAGTGGCTGTATATTTATATAAATATTTAGCAATAAAAGCATAGCTCTCCTAGGAAGCAAGAAATAGATGCATAGCTTATGTTGTACTAGATGATTGGTAGTAAAGAGAGCAAATGTGTAAGCTCTAAAATAAATGATAGGAAGGAAATAAGGAAGTTTCCCCCATGTTAGCTGATAGGGGCTGGACCTCTTTAAACAGAGTAAATAACTATGTATCCAGTGTGGTCTGCACATAGTAGGTATTTAATGATACTGATGATGTCTTATGTCATGTGCTTTCTTTTAAACAATTATTTATTTTTAACGTTCATTAAAAAAATGAGTTCTGAGTTCCCTTCCTCTCTCTAGCCTCCCTCCCACTGATTAAGAAGGTAAGTAGTATATAATACATACATATGAATTGATGAAAAACACATTTCCATATTAGCCATGCTGACAAAAAAGAAAACAACATAATAAAAGAGTAAAAAAGTACATTTCTGCACTGAGAATTCATTGATTCTCTAGAAGTAGATAGCATTTTTATTATAGGTCCATTGGAATTGTCTTGCATCAACCTATTGTATCATCACAATCATATATGTGGTGTGCTTTCACTCCTTAACCATCTAAAACTCTTTAATTGTTATATCTATTCCACTTTTCTAAAGATATATTCCCTAAGAACCTAAAGCCCAAGTATCTAAATTCTTATTACTTATACTTTTGGATTAAAGCATTAAAAATTGCTGCTAGAATAAAAACCTCACAATTGAAAGAGATCTCCAAAGATATCTTATCCAACCTATACCTAAAGCATGAATTTCTTCTAGAACATAACTGAAGAATGGCCAACAGGCCTTCTCTGGTACACTTCCAGTGATGAAGAACTCATTACAGTAGAACATGTTCCAATTAGTTTGTAGTCAGCTTTAATTATTAGGAAGATCTCTGTGTTTGTGTTAAGCAGAAATCAGTCTCCTTCTAGAATCTACCAATTGATCCAAAACCAAGTAGATTCCATTTGCATTCTATGTGATAAGTCTTTCAAATATTAATGCAGAGATGTTAAACACAATTTAATATTTCTAGGAATTATCCTGTGTTGGAACTGGAAAAAAATCATTATTATTAAGTGGACCAAAACTAGTCCATTAATCTGACATCCTGAGATGAAAGTTACATTTAAAGACAGGGTGGAAATTCATTTCTCTCATCAACTGTACTCCCAGGACTGGTGTTTAACATGAACCTCAGAAAAGATCATCATCAGGAAACTCACTATCCTGGGAGAATGCATAACTTTTGATACTTTCATCAGTGTCAGTCATAAAGTTGTATACCCATCAGTCTGAAGGAAGGAATGTCCAGCCTGTCTCTTTGCACCAATTGTCTTTCATTTTCTTATTTGTATGCCTAGCACTTGGCACAATGGCTGACACATAGTAAGTATTTAATAAATATTTACTGACTGGCTTCCTGGAAGGATAACCTGGGAAGTCACACATCCCCTATTAGCCCTTTAGCAAACAATAAAGGAGGGATAAGAGGTCAAAGAGGATAAGAAATAAATTAGGTGAGTTTTGATTGTAGTGTGTCAAGGAGAAATAAAAGGATTCAGAAGAGGAGTTCTTTAATCTTTTTTGTGTCTTGGACCTGTTTGGCAGTTTAAGGAAACTTCTTAGAATAACATGAAACTATATGAAATAAAATACAAAGAAAACTCGTTATATTGAAATATGATTGTATAATAGGAAAAGAAAGGATTATGGCCCCCACATTAAGGACATTGATGTAAAGCAGGGGTCGGCAACCTTTTTGGCCATGAGAGCCATAAACGCCACATTTTTTAAAATGTAATTTCGTGAGAGCCGTACAGTGCTCACAGTGCGCTCCTGTAACAGTGCCTGAAAAAAAAATTGACTTTATGGCTCCTGCAGAAAGAGCCATATCTGGCCCTCAAAAGAGTCAGATATGGTTGGAGAGCCATACGTTGCTGACCCCTGGTCTAAAGCATGGAGCAATACTTTTATATTTACTGTTGGTCTGATTTTATTCAAACTACATGTTGTGGATCCACTTGCAGCCTTGGAGTAAGTACTCTTTTCTTTTGCACAATTAACAAGAATTTGCTCAGTATTTTTCCATCAGATAAATATAGTCTCTTCCAGGAATCCTTATCATTGCTCTCCAAAGTTAGCTTCCTTGAATGAGAAGGCCACAAGAATTAAAAGATCTACAGGAAATTAATCCTGAAAGGATTGTGAATTGTGCAATTACAAAAGTACTCATCCTTATCACACTCTGTTAAATAAAATATCTTTCCCTCACAGAGACTTACTCTCCCTTCTTTAAATTATTTTGATTGCTTAGCTTCAGACTTCCTAGGGATTCCACTATTCCACTCAAGAATTCTCATGCTCAGAGGCTTGTATCTACCACCATGCTCTTTCTCTGACATGAACATCAAGGATATGCCCCTGACATTTCCAAAATGGGCCAGGGAATAACTTTCACACATTCACAGGCAGTTGTGGGCTTTAAATATCTACAACCACATCCGTTTCACCTTTTGCTGTATTTCTCAAAAAATCGAACCATTCTGGGAGACTATAGATTCAGATGGGACAGAGACTATAAGTATTCAGAAATAGCATGAGGCTATTAAGTGCTAAGAAGAGGAGGTCATAGAAAGAACTCTAGAAGAAAGAAAACAAATATGACCTAAAACTTTCTCTTAGGTGGCCCCTGCTCCCAAAACCCTAAATAAGGGTGAGGAAAGAGAAAATTATATAAAGGAGGATCACTGGGTTAGGCCCCTCTGGAGACCTTGGCCCACATAACTTTTTCTAATACTTTGTTTTGTGTTAAGGGATAACTTGCTTAATTCCTCTCTGGGGTTCAGTTTTCTCACTTGTAAAATTAGAAAATTAAACTAGATCTACTTTTAAAGATCTCTAAAATTCTACGGGGTTGTGAGGTTTCTGTCCCTACACTCACTGAGATACAAAATTCATGTAATCTAAGTACTTAGTTGATAAAGAATGTACCTGCTGTTTTATTACCTTGGTTTTTAAAATTATTTTTATTTTCTTTCTCCCAGGCTTGATTTGTGACCACTGTAATTCTTGTAGACTTTTCAAATAGCAGAATCCAAAAATTTTTAAGTTTTAAAGGAACCCCCAAAATATACATCATAATATGCCTGACATGTAGTCATCCAGCCCCTATTTGAAGCCTGTGGTGAATGGGGAGCCCACTGCTTTTAGGAGTTCATTTCACTTTTGGATAGCAATAACTGATATGAAATTTCCCTCGGCATTAAGAGTTAACTGAACTGTTTGAAACAGATTCTACCCATTGACTCTATTTTGGTCTCATGGAGTCAAACAGAAAAAGTAAAAAGGCTTTTCTACATGAACACATTTCTACTTAAAGACAATCATTACATCCTCCCTCAGCCCTCTCCTCTTCAGGCTGCTGTTCAGTTGTTTTCATTTGTGTTTAATTCTTTTTGACCCAGGTTGGAGTTTTCTTGGCCAAGATATTGGAATAGTTTTCCATTTCCTTTTCCAGTTCATTTGAGAGATGAGGAAACTGAGGCAAACAAGGTTAACTGACTTGCCCAGGGTCACATACCTCATAAGTATCTGAAGTCAGCTCTGATCTTACTGATTTTAGTCCCAGTGCTCTATCCATTGCACCACTCAGCTGCCCACTTTATCAAGCTAACATTCTCTAATTCCTTCAACTTCTCATAAGGTTAGAACTTTAAGTCTTTCCTCATCCTAGGGGTCCTCTGGATATCCTCCAGTTGACCAGTATGCTTCTTTTTTTCCCCTTAGATTACATGTCAATATATTTTTTAATAATTTTCTGACTTTTTTGGGATTCATGTTCTCTCTTCCTTAATACCTACCCCCCTTTCCTCCCCAATACCTGCCCCCCCAAGATAGCAGGTGATGTAATATTTATAGATTTTACATATGTTAGACCAATATGCTTCTTAAACCAAGATGCCCAGAACTGAACAGAATACACCAGGTACTGCCCAATCATAGAATGAGTGTTCTTTGAGAGCAAGGACCAATTTTTCACCTTCTTTTGTATTCCCTTAAAGGGCTAGAATGTAAAAGGAAGTAAAATGAAATGCTTGCTGCCTTTGAATGGGTGAAATATCCTTTCCCCAGAGTCATTTCATGTCTGAGTGAGTATTTCACGAGAGACAGTGGAACAATTTTCTACCCATATAATACACATACTGGACTGTGCAAACAAGGACATACTCTCTTACCCACTACAGAGAGATGGATCGTCTCTCCTCAGAAATGCCATTTTTCAATGCCCAGAATAACCATAAAGTTGTATACACATCAGGCTGGTGGAAGGGATGCCCAGCCCGTCTCTTTGCACCAAACACAATTTGTTTGATGATTCAAGCAGTGTGAGGCAGAATTTACTCTTCACTTCCAAGGTGAAGAAATATTTGAAGCCTTGAAAGAATCAGTCTGAAACCAGAGATATAACATGCTTGGAGTGTGAACAGAATGAAAAGTAACTCTTTAGACAGGGATGCCAAAAAGAAATCACTGTCATAATCTCAGAATTCCATTAAGGGGAGAATAAATGTGCTCATGGAGACCTTAGAGAAAGTTCTGCCCCCACTCCCAGGGTCTTAAAGAGTGAGTGAAGATTTCCTGGTGTGTGTGTGTGTGTGTGTGTGTGTGTGTGTGTGTGTGTGTGTGTGT
>NW_025395340.1:0-7358 GCF_016433145.1 Gracilinanus agilis | reverse complement strand
TGATCCTATTTCTCCAAAGGCTTTAATACATAGAACGGCTTCCCACAGAATCCCCCTTTTTTTATTTAAAAAAATTGTTTTTTTTGTTTTTTTTGTTTTTTTTTTTAGAACTTAGAGAGTGGTCACAACTATCAGTTATAGAGAGTACAAAAGGATTCTGTTCCGATTTACAGATTATGATAAAGGACCATGTAACCCTCTATTGCTCTTAATGTCTTTTTCTTTTGTTTTGAATTGAAGAGGTTTTAGCTCAATTTGAATTTGCCTTATTGAAGAACTGAGTGATCTAATGAGAAATGGAAAGCAAAACAGAACCATAAGGAATAAGAAAAGGGCAAATCCAGCATTACTGAAGGTGGATATTAGATTATTATGAGAGATGTAAGATGAAAGACTCTCAATAAATGAAGAAGCCAGGTTGGGAATGGAATCAGAAACAGAAGAATGACTGAACTCCATAATCTGGTCATATAACATTTTTAGATCAATAGAGGCTTCTGAGTGATTCCATACACCAAGAATATGCTGTTGTATATTTTCCCAAGGAACATCTGTTTGATTATAGACAAGGGGGTCACAAAGATCCACTTAAATTCTGCATGACACCTTGCTTTAAGCCTGACTTTAATGTTTTGTAATTGGTTGCCAATGTGTAAAACAGCCTCTTCAAGAACATTGATTCTTGCTTCTAATCCCTTATCTATGTTCTCTTGAGTCAGAAGGGCAAGGGAAACATTTTTTGAGAGGGTATCCACATGTTGGGGTATGTGAATCTCTCTTATGAGATCCAAGGAAAGGTGGTCTTCCTGAAGGCTCTTGCAAACATAACTAACTTTTAAGTTACACAAATTTTGGGGGTAAAAAGGAAAAGAGGACAAAAACAATGATCACATGATTACTAGACGCATTGACAAAAAGCCAATTAGGGGGCAGTCCCCTTTGGCATGAGTGTACATTCAAAACAGGTGCATTCAATTCCCCATATTTCAATTAACTGCACCCCAAAGTTCATTATGGGATCTTCTTAATGCAGTGTAGGTTTCTGCAGGCATCTTCATGGTGTCTTCTTCCAAACAGGTTCATCGTCTGGATTCTGGGGAGGTGGCAAACTTCTTATCCTGAAATTATTCTCAAAAGAATTTCAACTTTACATTATAGATTATAAAACATACATTCTCCTTTACAGAGGGTTAAGGCTAACATCCAGATCAGTTAATGATACATGACTGAGTTTTGGGGTTATGTGAATCAATTGGTAAAAGCAATAAGAAAATTAAAAATTCAGGGAAAATACAATGTTTTTTAAGTAAAAACTGTTTTAAATTTCAAAATTATATATATATATATACACATATATAGTTTAGATTTAGTGAAATGTCTTTTACCCAAAACTCAGATCCATTTCCTGTATGAATAAAACCTCGATCCCCATATTATAATTCTGAGGTATTATTTGTTTCTTTGTATTGTAATTAGTTATTCAAATTGATGGTCAGAAGTTATACAAATAAATTAATTTATAAGAGGTTCAAACTAACTTTCACTGAAACAACACTTGGGATGGGTACCAGTTTCATAAGTAAACAGTGGAACATATTGCCTTGCTTTACATATTCGAATTTCTGGGGCTTCAATTTTTTATATCACTTTGCTTTGAATAAGGAAAAAGGAGGGAAGGGAGTATAACATTGTTTGACTTGAGGTGAAAGTCAGAGATTATTTATCAGTGATATCATTCTTTTGAATGGTGAATCCAATTCAATGATCCATAAATGAGTAATATCAATTGCAAATCCAATGACTTTTACCTTAAACAGTAATTATTACAATAAAATTTGTAAGGTTTCCAAGATTTACATGCACAATGAAAAATTATAATGTTACAAAATATGATAAACAAATTTTTTTCAACAATTTCTCAATGAATAAATTATCTAGTAATTCTTTCCAGTAATTATAGAAAAAGAGTGAACAACTTTGCTTGGAATTAAGTTTTCATTACTATTCTCTTGATTAGAGAGGGTTAAGGCAGGGGCTGTTTAGTCCCTTAACTTACTGTGATAGTCAGTTTACTTAAAACTTTTTGTTCATAATACAAATCATATATTATGGAAAATAGGCATGCTCAATTTTTAACAAATAGCTTTTACACATAGTTTACATTTGAACATATGTTTTCAATTTTCACAAGGTAAGGTACATGATTTGATAACATTCAATAACAATTGCATTAAAACCCAATATTAGTAATAGCTTTGCTTGCTTGCAACATTATTGTCTACTTCGCATCATAATTCAATAAGGCTACTAATTACCCTTTAGGTTCTAAATTTACTTTAAGGAAGGGGTTAATAAGTTTGTTAGAAGTTCTAAGTTTTTTAGAAGCAAGGAAAATTCCTTTCCTCACTAGCAGTTTTTTTTTTTTTGACTATTTAAATTATTGTACTTGTAATTTTTACATGTTTTGATCTTGATATAAAATTACTCTTCAAAGGTTATTGATTTAAAAACTTTCAAAATTTGCAACCAGGTACTTTGGAATATTTTTACATTTGCAAATAATTGTTTTATTTCAGGTCCCTTATGATTACTGAGATGATCAGTATTTCTAGTTAAATGCATTCTTCATTATAATATGTTATAATATTGATAATTTTGTTAATTAGTTTTAATTGCATCAATATCACCACAAAGTAAAAGACAGTATAATAATATTAATGCCATCACAATAAAGTACATATTAACAATGATATCAAATTGTTATGAGGGTTATACATTTTATTATGATTTTATATTCTGGATTTGAATGCACTACTACAAATCACAAATATTATGAGAATATAAATTAATTTCTTGCGTTATAATGTAGTGAATTTTCAATAATATTTTATAATAACAGATTAGTAATATTTGAATTGTCTTTTTCTTAATAGCTTTGACTATTAGATTATAATCTCAATTCTAATCCCAATCTATTCAATTAATCTTTAAGGACTAGTGAAATAGTGAACATAGGTGACATAATTTGGCTAGGATCTAATACCTTAAAGCTTAGATTAAAGTTATCACAATAATAATTTTTTGCATATTCTGATATTAATTGAAACAGAGATAACTACTGAAGTTGAGCCAGATTTCTATAAATTACAAAATTAACATTAGCTTCTTATTAATTGTTTCCCTTTACTGAGTTTGAGTTAGTAAAAACTGTTGCTGAAAATACTTATAGTCAGAGCCTCTCCCTCCTGTGTGTGTAGAAGGGGTTAAATTACTTTTGAAACCTGTCAAAGGCTGCAGCCGCTTTTCAAGGGGCTGTGCTCTTTAACTCTTTAGTTATTGCATTTATAAAATGTGCATGATTATTTTAAAACCTTGATGATTTATCACTTCCAAATGAATGTTAATTTAAACTTCACTATGTCCAAATTGACCCTAATTAAAACTTCCTAACAATGTTTCCTATAGATATATACTAATTATTCTTTCAGACCTCTGCTTAAAGAAGAATAAAACCTGTAGTCTGGCCTCTCTATACCTTAGGACAAATCCACATACCTGATTAAATATTTCTTTTAAATCATGGACTAGTATCCTTATAAGCTTTACCCTTCTATTTTGCAATCCTCAAATTCAGTTTGATAAGCATTTTTGGCAAATTTGATTATTTAAACCTGTATTTTACACACTGCAAGTCTTAATAACTTCTTCAATATAATTTTTGTGCACAAGTAAAATGAACTGAAATTCCATTTTTTAACTGTTAGTCAATAAAGTTATACTATACCATCAGTATCTCTTCAAATTCTTAGCAAACATGCATACTAATGAATTAGAAAAAGGGCTGTGATTTGAGAAAAAGGAGCTATGTTTTGTGACTTTCCAAAAAAAATTTTTTTTTTTTTTTGCTAAACTGAGGCAGCATAGATGATTCAATTTTGGCTTAAATTTTTCTCATGAACCATTCTCTGTTCAAAGGCATCTAATTATGAAATATAAGCCAATGGTATTGTTCTAATAATTTATGTTAAGATTTTTACTAACATCAGTGTGATTAATGGTAGATTAAACTTGTGGCAGTCTGAAAGGTTTTTACCACTCTCAGTTAAGCATTTAGGTGAATTGATGATTCTGATTAGCTAAGAAAGTTTTAAATTGCACTTCTATACCTCAGTACACAGTTCAGAATCATTGCTTTTTCTGTCTGAATAAAAATTTTCTTAGATTGCATTTAGAATCCTTGTTAAATTTGATTAAATATATATCTCAGTATTTAACCTGTTGATAGAATTTGGTGGTGGGATCAAATCTGTCCCCTGTCATTGTCTTATGATTTCTTTGTTCCCTTTCTTATGGCCAGTAAGAAATGGAAGAAGAAAAGTAGACAAATTATCTTGTTGATTCTCCCCTTAATGAGAGCAGAGAATATGATTTCTTTTAATCAATTAAATTTTTTAGAGTTTAAAACACTCAGAAATCCATTGGAAATGTTATTTTTCTGAATTTCTCAAATTCCTGTCTGTCTTTCCCATTCCTCCGGAATGAATGAGAAAGAGAGAGAGATTTATTTTCTCCAAAATTCCATTGTGATCACAGACAAACAAAACCATTACAAACAGATTAGAGACACATAAACACAACATATAGACACACAGACTGTTCAAAAACATTTTTCCCGGGCATTTCACGCATACTCTAACAAATATAAGACATCCTATCAAAGATCAATAAATCACATCTTACGTAGCTAAAGAAATCTGGAGAAAAAAGAAAGTTTATTATTCAGAAAATTGATTAACTCTAGCAAGAAACTGGCTAAACTAGGATGAATTCTTGGATTAAATTTAGTCATTGGTGGGGCCAGTGGTTGGCCTCCTTTCCATCTTCCCTGAAATCTCTTATCAGGTAATCTGTAACCATTTCGATGGAATTTGGAATTACAATTTTTCTTCCAGGGGTAACCTTTCTCACATCTGGGACACAAAGAGTTAGGGGCATTGGAACAAGAGTCTTTTGCAGCCTTTGAGCCCTTAATCATTTCAGAATATGTTTTTCCTTTCAGGGCTGCTGCGATGACTATACCCTGCATATATGCTGGAGTAAAGTCCTCACAAGCTTTCAAGTAGTCATCAATAGTCCCAGATTCTTTAATATTTTGAAGCATGCTCTGACACACCTTATTGGCATTGTCATAGGCAAACTTTTGGACTATTATCCGGATTGAATATTCATCATTTGTATATTTTGTTACTTCTTGATTTAACCTTCCTACAAAATCTGAGTATCTTTCCTCTGATCCTTGTCTAATCTCAGCCAAACCTGTGGACAGTGTCTTAGTTGCTGGGATCCTTTTCCAAGCCTCTAAGGCACACCTTGTACATTGAATTAGAGCTTCTCTAGGTAAATTAAGCTGATCAGCATGTAATTCCCATTCGTCTATTCCAAGTAACATTTCTTTAGTAACTCTGATGCCCTGTTTCTTATTAATGGCTGCCTTCTGTTTTGCCACTCCATCAAATTCTGATTTCCAAAAGAGGTAGTCCCCTGCAGCAAGGGAATATTTTGCTATATGTTTCCAATCAAAGGGAGTGATCCAAAGCCCTTCCAAAGTTTTCACCAAAGTTAAAGTGTATGGAGAAGCAGGACCATATGAAGCACAAGCTGTCTTAATTTCTTTTAACACTTTGTAGGGAAGAGGCTCCCATGTAGGAGCTATTTCTTCATCATCATCCAATTCATCTGCTCTAAAAATAATTGGGAAACAGAACGACGTGTCTCCGTCCTTCTGAGCATTTTTTATTGCCCCTTTAAACCCTATATTTGGGGGCTGTGGAATTGGAGCTTCAAGCAGCAGAGGCTCCTCTGCTGTTATCTCTCTTTCCTCTTTGGAAGAGAGGTTTTTAGGTGGGGGAGGGTCTGCTGCTAGTGACTTTTTCCTTCGAATTTTAAAGTTCCAGTTTGATTTACAAGGAGCCTTTTCCTCCTCCTCTGATTCTAACATTGAAACCTCAAAGATTTCATTCTCTGCATTTTGACCAGATAACAAAATTGTTTTTTCAGCAGACGAAACTTTTACTGGCACTTGTTCTAGTCCATGCTCAATACAATAAGTTTTCACATCATTGCCAACTTTTTGCCAGAATTCTAAGGGAATCCATGGGCTACAATTTTTAATAAGATCAAGAAATTTAGTGAGCTGTTCATTACTAATTTTTGCCCCCCATTTCCTGAGGGTATAATCAGTTATAGCAATAAAAAGAATTCTTTCCTTTGATTCACTGTGCCCCATGGTGTTTGTTTGTCTTAAATTGAAAAGATAAAAGATAAAAGTTACTCACCTCTAATCCCTCACATTCTCCTCTCCATGAGCCAGCAGCTAAACCGGGGGGGATGAGTCTCCTAGCCACCTGAATTTGGGAAGCGCTTTGGCTTGGGGGGAAAAGGTATTCGCACTGCTCAGAAAGTCCTCACGTTAGGCGCCATTCATATAGGGGGCCATGCCTCTATATGATTTTTTGGGGTCCTGAGCGGCGTGGTGGCATAGGATGGTTAAAGCAGGAGAAAGAAAATGAGAACAACCAGACTAGTGGTTAGCCCATGCTGTTCCAAATTCTGTGGGCTTGGGAGTTTATTATATACTGGTTTCAAACAAAGAACACAGCTATGAAGGGGTAACAGATCATACATAACCCATTAAAGTCTAAAGAGTAAAGGTATAAGTACCAAGACAATGGCCAAATTCCAACCATCAATTAGTAGGGATAATTCTGGGAGAGGAAATATTTTTATGGAGATGCTCACTAATTGAGTTCTGTCTTCCAGGATTATAGGCACCTGGACAAATAAAGTCAAGACTAAAAGCGCCATACTTATCTAAGTAATGTTTGTTAGGGTTCAGGCTTCTTAATTGTCAAGGAGAGCAATCATTAACTCAGTAGATGCTGGTCTGCCACTTCAAAGCTCTCCAATAAAAATTGTAAAAAAGGTGGGGATCAAAACTGAGTCAAAAGAGGAGCCTCAGATTTTTATCTTAGATGGCCCATTCTGTCTGCATTCCTGACATGCAGTGCAGAAAAATCATACGCACAGTTTTACTTGCCGATGATTTTGTAATGGGATCCAGATAAAATATCTGTTACAGACTCTGTTTCTCTAAATGACTCCTAATAGCCTCTTGGAGGGATCAAGTTGATTTTGGATTAACCTACCTGCTGGTACCAGAGCCTTTTGGGGCTCAGGTGACCAGGACCAAACACAAAGACTGCCTCAGCCTGGATTGGTCACATAGGGAATCCAGATAACAGGCCCTAAATTTGATCCTATTTCTCCAAAGGCTTTAATACATAGAACGGCTTCCCACA
>NW_025395339.1:0-8966 GCF_016433145.1 Gracilinanus agilis | reverse complement strand
CAAATTCCCTTATCCCACACACCTTTCCTCAAATTATCCCCATTACATTCTGGCGAGCCAAGTCAAACGAAACCTACTATCTTCTGAAGAAAAAGAAAATGAATTTCACAAGAATGATTTTTGTATTAAGCAGTCTGTCACTGCTTATTTGGTCTTTTATGCAGGGACTTTTTACGTTTTGGCTGGTAAAAGTACCAAACTTGATACAACAATTAATTGAAATCTATGACTATTACAAATGGTTTACATTCACTTTAGCTGAATGCATATGCTTCATACCAACAGCAGTAGCAATTGTTCTGTCTCTATGGAATTTTTTGGCAATTTCAAAAGCGGTCCTGACTCATCTGTTTAATTATTATAAGGTATCTCATCCAAAACAAGATAATGATAACAAGGAACTAGTAGAGAACATCAAACTACTGTTCCAAGTGTTGAGGCAAATACGTGAAGGAAAGGAAATCAATAAGCATACCATCTTGCAACTTGAAATTGTAGAATCAAAGTTTTAGGGGCAAAAGGAAATAGAGAAAGAACAACCAATTCAGAATGCAGTGGTCTCTGTACTACCAATAGTAGACAGAACTATTGTGCAACCTGGAGAGGGGGTGGTGCATGTCAAAACATACAAGGCATTCACTCCTAGTGATATGGAGGTTTTAAAACACTGTTTTCCCAGATTCTACGAAAAGCCTTACAAAAGTCTAAAAGAATTAAAACGGGTGTTCACACTTTTTAACCCTAGTTTTGACAATGTCAAATTTCTTTTGGGGGAATTTTACACTCCCTTGGAAAAGGAAAAATTCCTGAATGAAACTAGGACGAACCCCAATTTAGAATCATGGCCATTAGTGCATCAAGATCTAGATTTCACTCAACACGCAAACATGAGGTACTTGTTAAGATGCAGGGCTGATCTTATCGAAGCAATGAGATCATTTGCAAAAAGGCCAAATGCTTGGCAGAAATTTGAGAAACTGAGGCAAAGGGAAGAAGAACACCTGGGCAGTTTTCTAGACAGAGTTATTGAAGCAGCAGAAACGATATTAGGACTTAGAGACACTCATGCCCAGGATACGATTGATCATATAAGGAGGCAATTTGTAAAGGGAACCTCAATCCCAATACAAAATTATTTCAGGCAAAGTTGTCCACAGTGGGAATCATTACCACTGGAGGATATTAGGAATCATGCAGCATATATACATGACTCCAAACAGAAAGAAGTGAGAATGGCTAGGCAATATGACAATGAGAAAGATGAGATCATAGCAGACTTGAAGAGGCAATTAAAGTAATCGAGAAGTGAGAAAGAAATTGAAGAGGTGAAGAATTTTGCTCTTCAAACGAGGAGAAATCAATTTAGACAACCTGCCAACAGCACCCCAAAATCAAAATCAGCACCCCGATGCTACTTGTGTGGGAAGATCGGGCACGTGATTCGTTTTTGTAGATTTAATAGATTTTTCAAAACCCAATAATCAAAGAGATAATAGAAAGACATTTTATAATTCAAAATGGGCTAGGAATAATGAATCAAAAAGGCATGATGAAAAACATGAGGATACTTGCTGCAATCACACATGCAAAAAGTACAGTCAAACACCTTCATTAGATGATATGGAGAGATATATACAAATGGGAATGAAACCAAAAAAATCATTATGAATCGAGATTTCTAATTTAAAACCTATCAATCAGTGTAACTTGGGTGTGGCAGAGTCTAAAAGAATTGAGGAAAGCAAAATGAGAAATCTGGGCAAAATAGAAAAAGTGTCTAAAGTAATCTACACAGAGGATACACATAGGTCTGTGGTAGATAATGAGCAATGGGAAGAAATAATGCAAATGTGCAAAGAAATCTTTGGCATTAAGGAGGATGATTATATAAGGGATCAGCTTTCTCATTCCATATCACACACATTGGGTGAGAAGCATGAATCAAACCATTGCAAAGAATCACATCACGAGAGTTTGCAAACAGGTTTAGAATCATGAAAAACTAAAATTCCTCTCCTTATTCCAAGTACAAAGCAAAGGATAACTTGGATAAGGAACAATATGACGAGGATTTACAAAGTTTCCAGAAAGGAACACTTTCAGTAACCTTGGGGGAATTACATGCAACAATTCTTTCCCATGCAATTGCTTTAGACACAATGTCACAGTTAGAGGTTAAAGAGCAAGAAAGTCTAGATGTTGGCAAGAACTTGATTTTAAAGAAACGACCCACTGTTTTAAGAGATGATAGCAGCAGTGTAGGAAAGTCAAAATCCACCTTTCTCAACCCCTTAGCTACAGAATTTCATCCTAAACTTTGGGGAAGAGATAGGGAACAGTTGTCGTCTTCTACAATCAGTGTGGCTGAGCATAACATCAAGACTGTTGCTGTGATTGATAATAAAATCATCTAATGTCAGTCACAAAAACAGTAGGGCAAAATAGGGAACATCAGTCAGCTTTTGAATCAGTAGTTGAACCTGAAGTGTTGAAGGGAACACAATCTAAATATCACACAATCCTGGAGACTACTGAAAGAGAGATTGCTGATTTGAGGCTTGACAGTTCTTTAAAGAGCAGAGTGGAAGATAAATCAAATCAAACTTCCATTTCTGAAGCCCTTAATGAAAGCCAACATGGAATCTGCAATAGTGACAATGACTTACAAGCTCTCAATGAGAGTATGCTCTTTAAGCCTGCTTTCTGTAATCCTAATTCTAAACTGAACTTGCCTAATGGTGCTATAGGAAGTTTGGGTTTAGAGACAAAAGACCATATGCAACACAGAATCAATGACAAGTGTACACAAAATACTAAGGATTCTTTACTACCCTTAGTGCCAGTAAAGTCCAATGACAGTGGAGAACCCTTAGTTA
This sequence comes from Gracilinanus agilis, assembly GCF_016433145.1. NCBI lineage: Eukaryota > Metazoa > Chordata > Mammalia > Didelphimorphia > Didelphidae > Gracilinanus > Gracilinanus agilis. The sequence continues at coordinate 6,090 of NW_025395339.1, read as the reverse complement.
CTCTAGAAATCGGGGGAGTACACTATGAGGGATTACTGGACACGGGGGCAACTTGTTCGGTACTATGAGAACCACCTGAAGGATGTCCATTTCAAGGCAGTTTAAGAGTAAGAGGAGCTTCTGGGGTAGCACAACAAGTCCCAAAGCTAAAAGTTAAAATGTTAAAATTTGGACCTCTGACTCTTGAACACACCTTCCTATTGATACCATCATGTCCTTCAAACCTCATGGGAAGAGATCTTCTATGCAAATTGGCTGCAACCATCCAATGTCAACCGGATGGACAAATTTATTTACACATACCCAAAAGATCTCTGAAACACCATCCCATTTTATTTTTTTAGACACATGTAGTGAGGAACCATCATACCAATCAACTGATAACATCTATGAGGTTCCAGATGATATTCCAGATTATGTGTGGGCTAAAAATTCAAATGAGATGGGCAGGATATTGTCAGCGGAACCAGTAAAGATAGAGGTGAAAGAAGGCTTACCTCCAAGAATTCCTCAGTTCAGACTTAGTCAAGAAGCGATAGAAGGAGTGAAACCATCATAGAGAGTTTATTGGAGCAAGGGATATTAAAATATGGATTTTCACAATCCAATACACCAATCATGCCAATAAAAAAAGAAAAATTATCTCCTGATGGGAAGACTCAATGGCGTTTAGTTCAAGATCTCAGAGCAATAAACGACCATGTGCAAAAGACCTATGCCGTGGTACCAAGTCATCGCAAATCATTGCAGCCATTCCACCTGAAGCTGCTTGGTTTACTGTTCTGGACCTGAGTTCTACGTACTTCTCTGTTCCCCTGCACAGAGACAGCCAGAAGCTGTTCGCTTTCTCTTGGGAAGGAAAATCCATCTTTTGGATGCGTTTGCCCCAAGGATTTGCAGATTCAGCTTCACTCTTTTGCCAAATTCTGCAGAGACCTTGAGTCGATAACATTCCTTGACAGCAAAATGGTACATTATGTTGATGACATCCTGCTAATGTCACCATCTGCTGAAGTCTGTTACACTGATAGCGTACACTTGATCAAAGAGCTAGACAAAAGGGGCCATAAAATTTCCAAATCGAAACTTCAATTCGTGAAGGAAAAAGTAAATTATTTAGGATTCATCCTAGAGAAAGGCTCCAGAAGAATTTCCCAAAAGAGAACACAGGATATACAAAATTTGAGTTTGCCTAAGACTAAAAAGCAACTCAGGGCAATCATAGGAATAACAAGCTTCTGTAGAAACTGGATTCCAGGTTATGCTCACATGGCAAGACCTCTGATAGAGCTAACCAAGAAGGAAGTTCCAGAACCATTAAAGCTGAATAAAGAACATATCCATGTTTTAGAGAAATTGAAATCGCTTACTCTATCAGCTCCAGCCCTAGGTATCCCTGATCATGACAAACCATTCCTACTATATGTGCATAAAGACAAAGGGATAGCCTCCAGTGTTCTCACACAAACATTTGGAAATAGACTTAGACCAGTTGCTTACTACAGCTCTAAGCTAGATTCAGTGATTTGTGGTATGCCTAATTGTTTAAAAGCCATAGCTGCTGTAGCCATCATGATTAGAAAGTCTTCATCCTTGGTATTAGAGAGTGAACTGAAAGTATTTTCCCAACACCAAGTGGAATCTACTTTAAGAAACACCAATTTACAGGCATTCACTTCTCAGAGATTATCGAGATACCAAGCAATCCTGTTGGCTAGTGAAAATATAACTTTTCACCGGTGCAGAAACTTAAATCCTGCTACTCTGATTCCAGATTTACCTGTGGAAGGAGAAAGTCTACACATCTGTGAAGATGCACTTAACATCATGCATAAAACAAGACCTGATTTAGACGATAAGCCAATGAAAGATCCCGATATTACCTTATTCACAGATGGATCACCATATATAGTAGACAATCAGAGATATACTGGAGCAGCCATAGTGACAGCCTCTGAAACCCTTTGGTACTCATCATTTCCATCTACCATGAGTGCTCAAGCAGCAGAATTGATTGGCCTAATTTACACTCTAAAAATTTCAGAAAATCTCAAAGCTAACATTTTTACCGATTCTCGTTATGCTTTTTTCGAGCATCCATCATTCTGCTATAATTTGGAAAAGTCGAGGTTTCATTACATCAAATGGCAAACAAATAGCGTATGGCAATTTAATTAATCAGTTGTTGGATGCAATCCAATTACCAGCCCAAGTATCAGTCATCCATTGCAAAGCTCATACAAAAACCCAAGGACCAGTGGAATTAGGGAACAAAGAGCGGACATGACAGCCAGATATGCAGCGAGATATGGACCTTTGACAATTCTGAACTTATCTTTGGTGGAGGAAGAAGATCTCAAAAATGCCTACTCCCCAAAGGAAGTGAAAGATTGGAAGAAACATCACGGTGCATATCTTGTTAACAGAGTTTGGTTAGGAGCAAATGGAAAACTGATGTTACCTAAATCCTTATATTACACCTTTTGCAATGCACTACACCAGAAAGGGCATTATGGAACTCTGGGCATGGCAGATTCTATAAATAGGTATTAGAATGCAAGGGGCATATATGAAGTTGCTATGAGAATTTCACAGAGGTGCAAAATTTGTATGCATCACAAAAGTTCATAGTCTGGGAGGAAAACCTTTAGCGTACACACCATTTGAATGCTTACAAATTGATTACATCACAATGCCAAGGAGTAAAGGCTATAGATATGCTTTAGTAATAGTGGATAGATTAACTAAATGGCCAGAAGCTTTTCCAGCAAAGCGTAACACCTCAGTTTTTGTTGTGAAAATCTTACTAAGAGAATTAATACCTAGATTCTCTATACCATTACATATTGCATCAGATTTTGGGTCCCAATTCACAAATAAGATTCTAGCTACAGTTTATGAAACATTAGGAATTAAAAGACATCTTCACTCAATATTTAGACCCCAGTCCAGTGGACAGATTGAACGAGTGAATAGATCTCTAAAAAATCTTGTGGCAAAATTATGTGCAGAATCTCATATGAAATGGCCTGATGCATTGCCATTAGCACTATTTCACCTAAGAAGCCAACCCAACAGCATCACACATATATCACCATTTGAAATGCTGTATGGACATCCACCATTCCATGGCAAAGCACCTCAAAGCATTCACAAATTATCACACCTAGGTATGGAATGCAAGCTATATGAATATATCAAATTGCTTAAGCAACGATTAAATCAACTTCACAAAGTAGGCTTGATACATCAAAGAGTACCTTTTGATTTTGATCTATACAACTTCCAACCCGGAGATTATGTTTACACCAGAAACTTCACTAGGAAGTCTGTGTTAGAACCTAAGTGGCTTAGACCTTTCCAAATAATTTTAACAACTCCAAGTGCAATCAAAATTGAAGGAAAAGATCCGTGGTTCCATGTCACCCACATCAAGCCAGCTAAAGACATGTCCCAACAACAACGACCACAAGACCCAGAAACTATACAACACAAAAATCAATTAGCACCAACTGATCAATCAAGCAAGTCCTCAGAAAATCCAAAATCTATACATAAGACCATAGAAACAGAGAAGCAACAAACAGAACAACAATCAGAGCATGAGTCAGAAGCAGAGGTAGACCAAGAGCCAGTAAACAATCAGATTTTACACCCAAATGATTATTCCAATCTCAATCACTTAAAAGAATCATCTGTAAATAATTATGACAATGGAAAAGAATCAATGGAAGAAGAAGACATAACATTTGATTTACAATCAATACCAGATTTAGAAACTGATGACGACGAATGAATGAAAGCACAAAGACTTAATCACGAACTCTTTTATTTGTTACCTATAATAATCATCTTTATTAAAATCACAAAAGAAAAGAAAAAGAGAAAATAATCATATATGATAGACATTTAAAAATTTGTTCCTAACACAAGTCAGAAGGTGACAAGCGCTGGTGCATCATGCAACACAAGTCAGAAGTTGACAAGCGCAGGTACATCAAACGCCTCACTTATTGCTGACTTTGCAGATCTTCACGAGGACAACAAACCTGAGAACTACAAAGACATCCATGACCAAATACATCTATCGTAAGAAGGACATCCATACTGTGAAGAGGAACATCGGATCAGCGTTGGACACATGTATTTGGAAAGAGATAACTTACACCCAACAGAATTCTCACTGCACACAACACTAGATTCCATCCAAACAGTACATGCTAATTGCAAAAGAATTCTGGTGGAGTAAGCATGTAACACATCATTACACGGATAAGTCACTAGACAACACATAAAACATTTTCCTGACTTCACATGTACATGTGAAACATAAACTTACACTTAAGAGAGAAGGGTATATCTGCCTTAGTAAAAGAAAGTCTCTTACTCTAGTACAGACACCGTTCTACTCAAATCACCTGACATGTCATGTACATATGTAATTTTGCTTACCAACCATTAGCAATAAGTTTTACTAACACACAGGGACAGTTTAGTTAGTTTAGTAAGTTAGTACAGGGACAGATTTGTCTAAAAATTTCTTTGTAAATATTGTACAGAGCAAAGGTCTATGGTTTAACCAATAGACTTACAAAACTATAGGCTTACTTATTATTACTAACATTTCTAACATAGGCATAAATGTACTAACCTATTCATACACTAATTTTAGCAAGTGAACTAGAATTTACAAGCTTATTTGCAAAATTATTTGCAAAACTTTTCTTAGTTAATATTATCTGATTAGTTCATAAAATTAGGTATATGCATAGATAGGATTCATTACTTTGTTCTAGTTAGCAAAAATTAGCCTTAAAAAAGTGTGAATGTTTAAAATGTAATTTGTTTTCCTTTCTGTTCAAAATTTTTTGAAAAACTGAAATCCCCATTTCTCTCCTATGCTTTTACCTTATCCCGTCTTAGTTTTAGCTTAGTTTAGTTGTAGCATAGTTTAGGAGATAGCAACCTTTTATTATTTTGCAAACTTAGTTAGGGATAAGAGCTTAGTGAGAATTTAGCTTAGTATGAGAGTAGTAATCCCTTAGGCTTTAGTAACTATTAAAATGGTGCTAGTTGCCCATTTTGAAAAGAAAAGGGGTATTTGTAGTATAGAGAAGGGGTCATATGTTTTTTTCTAGCTTTGGCTGAGTTCCAAAAGCTGTTAGGAGTTTGGAATCTTGAGGAAAAGAGAGTTGATTAGGGTCTTCCATGGAGGGAGGTTGTCTGATCAGCCAAGCTGCTTCCTTACCTAGTTGTAGTATTGAAATTTAGCCTAGCTTTGATATATTTACTTAAGAAATTATTATTTTGGATAAATCCTTTATATCTTCCTTCCCTAATATTATTTCCTACCTTCCCTCCCTTACCTTATATGTCTGTGGAGTTAATAAGGAGAGTAATTAGAGAGGAGTTCAAATCTATGAAGGGTTAATTGTTATTTGATAGTATTAGATATAAAGAAACTAGTCAGTCATCTTTTATTCCCTTTAGTTATCAATAGTATTTTGTAAGTTGAGTTAAAGGCTGGTCCTTACTCAGACTTCATCTCTACCTCCCTTCCCCCACCTGAGGTTCCTGAGACAACTGTTAGGGCTTTCCTTCAATCCACTTTCCTGACAAATCATCCTTTAAAGATAATAAACCCTTTTGTGTTTCAACAGACCTATTAGTATAATTTGTCTGTTAGTTATTAAGAGAGGGAAGAAGAGAGAAAGAACCAACATACTCTGGGCTTGAAGGGAAGCTGGTATCCATCTTGGAGGAAGGTGTAACTTCAAAACAAGTCCCTTCCTGTGAAATTAACTAAACCTTGGTTGTTAATTTCAGTTTAGTCTATTTCCCTCAGCCTGTGTTTGAGTGTAAGTCCCAATCTGTAAAGCCTGCTGTTTTGTCTATTTAGTTTACTTTCTCCTCTCCCTGAAGATCTCTGTTTCCCTTCTGTGTTATACTCCTGACTTCAGCCATATTATATCCTGAATCTCCTTAATCCCAGCCTACCTGTAACCTAGATTACCCACTTAGCAAGTCTCTGACAATCTCCTTTCAAATTCCCTTATCCCACACACCTTTCCTCAAATTATCCCCATTACA
>NW_025395338.1:0-5011 GCF_016433145.1 Gracilinanus agilis | reverse complement strand
GAGGGGTCCGGGGAAACGGCAACCTAATTACCCATAGGGGAAGAAGAGGGGAGACCTCGCGTGCAAGACAGAGTCGTTTTGATGGATACGAGGCTCGTTTATTGGAGATCTATGACAAGAATATATACGCTGAGGGCAGAAGGGGGTGGGCAGATACTAAGGGGGAAAGGAATGCGGAAAGAGAGCATAGAAAATCTCTGGTGGGGTCTTACTGTCTCCAAGCAAGGCTGGGCCTATGATCAATATCTTATCTTAGAAGAGTGAATGATATCTATTCTTAGAAGAGTGACTATCTTTTCTTAAAGTCTTGGTCCCTAACAAATCCCCCTTTCTTTTTTTAAATAGAAAGGCGTAAGGGATAAGTTTATTAACCTTTGGTCGTTGTTCAATCCAAGTCTGTCTTAACACCAGAAGTTTTTCCTAAGACACCTTGTGTTCCCTGGTCAATCCATAAGTGAGATTGGCAGCGACGGCCCCTGTCTTAGGCTACACAGGGGGAGTTACTCAACCATCAAGGGTTGAGGTCCTGTGCTACTCCCGTCATTGGGTTACCGCCCTGCTGGAAAACTGCAAACGAGTGTCACAAGGTTGTTCTGTGTCCATCATCTCAATACGATGGTATTGAACCATAGGGAACTTATCAAGGGCTGAGTTAACATTAGTTTTGATGAATTTCGTTAGACGTTGGAAGGCCCAAGGGCCAAAGGTTAAGATCAATAAAAATATAAAGAGAGGTGTAATAATAGTGGGAATTAAAGTGGAGAGCCAAGGAGAACCTCTGAGAAGGGTATTAAACCATCCTTCCTGTGCCTCGGCTTCCCTTTTCCTCTGGGCTAGCCGTTCACGCAACTTTGCCATAGATTCCCTTACTACGCCAGTATGGTCAGCGTAAAAACAACATTCCTCTTTGAGGGCTGCGCATAATCCCCCCTCTTTTAAAAAAAGGAGATCAAGACCGCACCTATTCTGTAAGACTACCTCTGACAGAGAAGTGAGTGATTGTTCCAGGGCCGTGACAGACTTTTCGAGGGCTTCTAAATCAGTTGTCATGGCCATCTGAAGAGCGGCCAAGTGTTGGGTCTGGAGAAGGGCAGTAGTGCCAGTGCCAATGCCTGCAGCAAGACCGCCGAGTCCTAAGTAGTAAAGGGTTCCCTACGTGTTCTAGGAGAGGGGGAGAGGAGGGAGGCCACACTGTCGTCCCTGTGGAAAGAGATACGTGGCCATAGCTGGACAAGAACACAGAATTCAAAGGAGGTATTGAAAACTAGAAGAGATATACAAGGGGTGAGGCCAGTATTGCAAGCCCAAAAGCCATTATTCGGGGCTTCCAAAAAGGAAGGGGAAGGGGGGAGGTCAAGGGTGGAGTTACATAAGTGGGCATGAGATCGGGGAATGGTGCCTAAACAAAGGCCACGGCCAGAGACTTCAGCAAGGGTGAGACGGTGAGGAAAGGCAGCGCAGCGCGGGGAAGCTAGAACTGTTTCATTGGGCTCTGCCATATAGGCAATACCTTCATAGTAAGGGGGTTGTGGACTCAGACAGAGCCAGCACTTAATCGTCAAATCTGGCCTGGAAGCATTCAGGGCAGTGTAGGCACCTGATACTAGAGATAAAAATCTGTCTGCTGTACCGGGAATATTTAGGGACCCTTGCTGTGACTGGGGCTGTAACTGGGAGGAGGGATTCGGAGATAAAGGGGAAAAAAGGGGAACCGATGGGATGGGGAGAGGCGTGGGAGCCGGTAATGGCTGGGGGTTAGGGGAAAAAGGGCGTCGTTGATCCGAGAGGATGATGTTAGGACCAACAGAAACAATGAGGGGCTGCACACGGAGGCGGAGGGTGAAAAGGAGAACATCATCAAAACCGCCCTTCTTATAGAGTCTTAAACCCCAAGTCAAGCCATCTGTCCATTTAACACTTCGTTTCCCCGCGTTGGTAAATGTGATAATGAGGGGATTACAATTAGGAGGACTGGGGGTGCACACAGATGGACGGGATAGATTGCGGGTTATTGCTATCAAGTCCTGGTTCGCCTGGATCCAATATCCAGTGCCAATTGTTTCACATACCCAGGCTGCACAAAATGGGCGCCTAGGGCACAAAGATCAACTGGAATGGAAGGAAACCACGTCCATTGGGGCCATTGCGAAGAAGAAACGGAGGTAATGATGGCTTGATTAACTGGATTGATGATCTCCCATCGTTGTTGGACCAGGAGATGAGGACTGGAAGTGGTGACCGGAAGGAAGGTGGAGTAGATGATGTAAACCGCCAGAGAAAACGAGTTCAGGATCTGAGGTCCCATCTGTGATGTCGTCAGGGTTGTGGTTCTGAAAAAGGAAGAAGAAAAGAACTTCTCCCTGGCTTAGGAGGGTTAGTATCAGGGGCGAAAGGTTTAATCAGTCTAGATGGAATCCAGCGGGCATTATTAGCCGCTTTATCAAAAATACAGGCGGAGCCCTTTCCCCAGATAATGACAGGGTCGGGGCCACACCAGAGGCCCGTGACGGGGTCACACCAAAGGACTGTTGCCAGATTAGATGAAGTATGCGGATTCCAGTGGCGATCAGCAGCGGAACGCCCTTCGGCATCCAGCTTGAGGAAATTGAGAACAAAGAGGGCGTGAGCAAGAAGCAAATAAAGAGTTTCTTGGGCTTTGAGTTTGAATTTTATCTGGGGCAATGCTAAAGCCTCGAGCTTGGAGCTGTGTCAATGAGGGGGATGGGGAATTGACTATGGGAATGGAAAATGATAGCAGTCTGTAAAGCCCCCATGGGTAGCATGGTCTTATTGACCTCACGTAGGTCCTGTAGAAGTCTCCATTTCCCCGATTTCTTTTTAATAACAAAAATAGGTGTATTCCATGGGGAAGTGGAAGGTTCAAGGTGTCCAAGAGAGAGTTGCTCCTGCACTAGCATTGGGGCAGCTTGAACCTTCTCAGATGTTAGAGGCCACTGGTCAATCCAGACAGGGGAATCGGACTTCCAGGTGATCTTATCAGCCTGGATTGCAGGGAGATCAGTGACCTTTATAAAAAATTTTTTGACCCAAGTCCTCCTTTATCGTTTTGGGCTGGGGGGGATATTGGGTGTAAGATGCCTTGTTCGTTCTTGCCAAGGCCTTTGCCTGGGAGGTACCCAGATTTCAGCATAGTGCCACTATTGCCCTCAGTATCTTGCCAATGGAGGAACTTAGTACTTTGGAGGGTATCTTGGATCTGACCTATTCCTGACAGGTGGGTGGCTGAGGGTTGAAGGGGCCAGGCTCGGGGCCAATGAGCCTGGGAGATGACAGTAGAGTCTGCCCCTGTGTCCAGCAGCCCTGTGAAGGTTTTTCCTTCGATCTTTAGTTGCAGAGTGGGTCGGGACTCAGTAAGTTGTTGTACCCAATAAATGTTGGAAGAGCCGGGTGAGGAAGGACCTCGTTTTTGGGCTGCGGCGGGAAAATCGCCTATCATGGGGAGGGGGAGGGCCTGAGCTAAGCGTTTACCGGCAGGAATGGTAACCGGAGGGTGTGGAGATTCTATGATAAGTTTTTATCTCCCCCGTGCAGTCGTTATCAACAAGGGTGGGATGCACAACTACACCTTGTAAGGTGGTGAGTGCCCTGCCTATGGCCAAGAAAAACATGCCAGGAGGCGGTGGTCCGAATTTGCTGGTGGGGAGGACTACCGGGCCTTCTTCAGGGGTCAATATTGGGGTGGAGGCGGCACAGAGGTCCAGGCCTGCGCTGCGGGCTGTGGCTCGAGTAAGGGAACTGGGCAGGGGCTCCCGTGGGAGCCCCGCATCCCGTTTCCCGACATTGGGGAAAAGTTCTGAGGTTTGGCTCGGCAATCTCGAGCCCAGTGCCGACCCTTTCGACATTTAGGGCAAACGCTGGGAGGTGGTCTTTGGGTTTGAGCCTGAAGGGGGGTGGGAGTCTGAAATTGCCCTCGGGATAGGACAGATTGCACAACTTTGGACCATTCAGAGGGGAGCATGTGTCCCTCTCCTCCAAGCCCTTCTAGGATGGAGAGTGTAAAAGGGGCATTCAGGCCATAATTTTTAACTGCCGAATGCAGGTCTTTAATGTGCTTAATTTTTAATTTTTTATAAATTGGCCTATGATGGTGAGGGAGGCCTGAAGTATCTGCGGCCCTGGAATTTCCACGGGATCCGCTTTCCTCCTCCCCCTCTTCCTCCTGCTGGGAGTCAGAGGAATCATGTGGGAGGGCAAGTTGGATGGTGGGGGATGGGGGGTTGTAGGGAGGAGGTCTATTCCTCAGAGCGCCATTGTTATGGTAGCGGGCTGTCTCCTCCTCTAGTTCCGCTTGATAAGCCGGATTAAGAGTGCTATCTTGAGGAGGGTCCGTGAATAGGACTGGATAAAGGCGTGGTCTGGGCTTAGAGGGAACAAGGGGCTCCTCAAGGGAGGGATTTTTGATAGGTTCCTCTAAAAGACAGGAGGGACGCTCATTCCCCTTGAGGGGCGAGCTCTGTTCTTTAGTGGAGTTTGGTTCTTCATTTTTTATCTTAGATTCTAAGATAGCGTCCTCGGCCAAGCTGAGGAGGTGCGAGACTTGTTGACTCGTGTCGGCTTCTTTAAGAAAGTCACGAATCAAGCCATAGAACCTGAACAGGTCCTTTTTTACTCTGCTGCCTCTCTTCCTAAGACTATGTTTTAGTTCAGTCACGAACACTGTTTCCTTCGAGAGTGTTTTTCCCATCATGCACACGTATTCCTTCCACTTTCCTAGCACACACACACACACACACACACACACACACACACACCTTTTTTAGAAACACTCTTGATTTTTAAATGCCTATGGGGGATGGGACAACTTACCCTACCTCGAGGCGTCTTGCTCAGCCTCTACCCGTTACGTCTTCGCGGCCCCGACAGCTGCTCCTCAGTTGTCCGGTAAGCCGTTTTCGCCTTGCCCCACGTTGGGCGCCACTGTCCGGGTCCAGCCGGACACAACTGAGGGGTCCGGGGAAACGGCAACCTAATTACCCATAGGGGAAGAAGA
>NW_025395337.1:0-12218 GCF_016433145.1 Gracilinanus agilis | reverse complement strand
GGAGCCTATCTGCGGTACCGGGAGGGGCAAAGGATGGGATGGGAAGGTTAATGGGTGGCGGAGAGGGGGAGGAGGAGGGGACAAGTTGAACTGGGGGAGAAGGAGGGGAAGGTGGCTGAAGACGGGGAGGAGAGGGGCCACGTTGATCAGCAAAGATGACATTAGGGTCGACGGGGACAGTGAGGGGTTGGATCCGTAGGCGGAGGTTGAAAAGGACAACATCGTCAGTGCCAGTCTTATAAAGGCGAATGTCCGGATCCAGCCGGATACAACAGTGGGGTCCGTGAAACAGCCACCTGAGAGACCATAGGGGGAGAGAGGGGAGACCAAGCACGCAAGAAGACAAGGGAGTCTAATGGAGCAAGGCTCGTTTATTGCCGGTACAGGGCAAGAATATATATGTTCAGGGTGAGGGGGCTGGCGGTCGGGATGAAGAGAGAAAGGGACTAGATGTTACGAGGAAGGAACGCAGAAAAGAACATGCTGTTATCTGGAGGAGGTTTTGCAATTATGTCCTCGCCCGAGTGGGGCTCATGATCCGTATCCTTCTCCTTGAAGAGTTACTATTTTTATTTTATAGTCTTGGCTCCTAACAATTCCCCCTTTCTTTATTTTTAAATGAAGGGCATAATGACTAAGTGCGCTCCTTTTGACCGTTGTTTCCTCCAAGTCTATACCATATTTCTCAAAGCACCTTATGTTTCCCATTTGATCCATAGATGATATTCGCAGCGACGGCCCCTGTCTTAGGCTACACAGGGGGAGTTACTCGACCATCGAGGGTCGGGGACCTGTGCTATTCCCGTCATTGGGTTACCGCCCTGTTGGAAAAATGCAGACGAGTATCGTGAGGATGTTCCGCGTCCGCTATCTCAATACGATGGTATTGAACCATAGGAAACTTATCAAGGGCTGAGTCGACATTTGATTTAATGAATTTGGTTAGACGTTGGAAAACCCAAGGGCCAAAAGTAAGAGCTAATAAAAGAATGAGAAGTGGTGTGATAGTAGTAGGGATCAGAGTAGATAGCCAAGGGGAGCCTTTAAGGAGTGTATTAAACCATCCTTCTCGTGCCTCGGCCTCCCTCTTCCTCTGAGCTAATCGCTCTCGTAATTCTGCCATGGATTCTCGGGCAATACCGGTATGGTCTGCATAAAAGCAGCATTCTTCTTTAAGCGCAGCACATAACCCGCCCTCTTTTAGGAATAAAAGGTCAAGTCTCCGTCTATTCTGTAAGACAACCTCCGAAAGGGAGGTGAGAGATTTTTCTAGGGCTGTAACTGATTTTTCAATATCCTCAAGGTCTGCAGCAAGTGCTGTATGGAGAGATTGGAGATAGCGTGTTTCCACAAGAGCTGCGGTCCCGGTACTGATGCCGGCAGCCATTCCTCCGAGGCCTAGGAGGGTGATAATAGAGAGAGAAAGAACTTCTCGTTTATGCCGTAATGCAAAGGGGTCAATTGTTGTTAAAGCGTAGGGGCCATAATGATAAGTAATGCGGGGCCAAAGGGATATAAGGATACAGAATTCAGAGGAAAAATTGAAACGGGTCCCTATAATGCATTTAGTGAGGCCGGTGTTACACGCCCAAAAGGTGTTATTGGGTGCGAGCAGGTAGAAACTACCTAGATGCCTCTGCAGAGTGGAATTACATAAAGACTCATAAGGAGAGGGTGGTTTCCCCAGGCAGAGACCGGACCCGGAGAGATCAGAAATAGTAAGCTTGGGGGGTTCATGAAAACAATGTCCAGGGGGCTGGATGTAGTAATCAGGATCAAGGGTTAAAGCTAAAGCTTCGTAGTAAGGAGGGGCAGCAGAGAGGCATAACCAACAGTCTAGTCTTATCGGGTTGAGAGAAATTTAGGGCCGTATATGCACCGAAGATAAGGTTGAGGAGACGCTGAGAAGTAGAAGCAGGAGGGAGGTAAGGGGTTGGGTTTGGGGTCAGGTGAGGTCTAAACTTGGCAGAGGTTGAATGGGGTCTGGAGTTATCAAGGGGAATGTGGGTAACAGAGGGGAACCGTACTGGCGGAAGGGGGGGAAAATGGGGGTTGTCGTTCAGTGAGAATAGTATTGGGGCCAACCGAAACTGTGATGGTTTTGATTCGGAGGCAAATAGTCATAAGAACAACATCATCTGGGCCTGTCTTATAAAGGCGCAATCCCCAGGTGAGGCCATCGGTCCATCGGGAATCCAATTTCCCGGTGCTGGTAAAAGAGATGTTAAGGGGATTACAATTAGGGATCTTGGGGGGATTATTCAAAATACAAGAAGGCGGTGGAGGTCCGCTCGTAATTTGGATAAGATCCCGGTTTTTTGGGAGCCAATGTACAGTGCCGATAGTCTCACACCCCCAGATGGCACAGAATCCTTCGGAAAGACCACCACAAAAGTCAGGTTGGGAGAATCCTGGACAACCGTAGATGGGGAATGTAGGTATCATTTTCGTCCCGGGCGGAGGTGGGATGGCAGGTGAACAGTAGTGAAGCGAGGAGGAAGAAGGGTTTCCTAGCTGACAAAAGTCAATAAAAAGCTCAGGGAACCAAGTGACGGGAGGCGTGTTCTGTGAAGTGACCCGCGAAAGGATTCTTTGGTTGATCAGGTTAATGATTTCCCACGTTTGTCTGGCAGGGAAGTGAGGGCTCCGGCCGTGGCAGGCAAGGAATAACTGGAAGATGTAGAGGAGGCAATTCCAAGGAGAGGTCATCTTCCTGCGGAAAGAAGAGAAGGCTTCTCAGGGGTAAGCCCTGGGCCATCAAGATTAGTGTCGGGGGTAAAGGTTTTGATCAGCCTAGACGGGACCCAACGGGCATTATTCGCTGTTTTATCAAGGATGCAGGCGGAACCTTTTCCCCAAGTAAGGGCAGGGTCAGGGCCGCACCAGAGGCCAGTGAGGGGGTCTCGCCACAGGACTGTGGCCAAATTAGATGAAGTATGCGGATGCCAGTGGCGATCAGCAGCAGAACGCCCTTCAGCATCCAGCGTGAGGAAATTAAGAACAAAGAGGGCGTGAGCAAGAAGCAGAGTCTGATTACCATTTAACGGGTAAAGGGCCTCTTGAGCCTTGAGTTTAAAAAGTGTATTTTTAAGAGTTTGGTTTGCTCGTTCGACAATACCTTGCCCTTGTGGGTTATAAGGTATGCCTGTAACATGTTCTATGCCTAATTGGGAACAAAATTGTTTAAAGGCTTGGCTGGTATAGCCAGGGCCATTGTCTGTTTTAATGGAGAGAGGCTTCCCCATCATAGACATAGCAAGGAACATATGTTTGATGACGTGTTTAGTGGCTTCCCCGGATTGTGCGGATGCGAAAAGAAAGCCACTAAACGTATCAATGGAGACATGGACATACTTGAGTTTAGCAAAAGAGGGGACGTGGGTGACGTCCATTTGCCATAGATGGCCGGGAAGAAGGCCACGGGGGTTAATCCCCAAATGGGGTTCAGGCAAGAGAGTAACACAATTCTTACAATTTTTCACAATTGACCTGGCCTGTTCCCTGGAAATTTTGTAGGCCAGGCGAAGGGATTGAGAGTTGAGGTGGTGAAGCCTGTGTGCCTCTAGCAAGGGAAACAGGGTCGGGCGAGAGGGCAGTAGAAGGGGTGGACGTAGATGCTGAGGCAATTAAGCGAGTGTGTTGATCTGTGAGATCGTTCCCAAAAGATAAGGGGCCTGGGAGGCCGGAGTGAGCACGTATATGGCCCATGAAAAAGGGACAGGACCGTGATCGAATGGCCTGCTGGAGTTGGAAAAAAAGAGAAAAGGTAGCGGTTGTTGGCTGAACCGCAGGAACGATTTCGAGTCGGAGCAGGGATTAGACAACGTATCTGCTATCCGAGTAGAGATTGAATGGAGTATCAGGCAGAGAATGAAAAACTGTTAGAGCAGCATAAAGTTCCACCAGCTGCGCAGACTCATAAGGAGTTCGGATAGAACGAGGGTGATTGTTCATGACTATGGCGGCAAGGCCAGTTTTGGAACCATCCACAAAGATTGTGGGTGCCCCTGAAATGGGGGAGAATCGGGTATGGCGTGTGAGTATGAAGGGAGTAAAATTGAAAAACTGTAGCCATTTGTTACTGGGCATGTGATTGTCTAAGATGCCCTGAAACGTGGAGATGAGTATAGCCCAATTGTCATTCTGAGATTTGAGCCAGTCGAGCTGTTCTCTGCTGTAAGGGGATAGTATGTGGTCAGGGGGACGGCCGAAATGGCGTGTGGAAAGGCGAATGCCTATCATAGCTATACGAGCAATCAAATCGGGGTAAGAGGCAAGAATCTTCCGATTGTGCATGGGGAGATGTATCCAAATGAGGGGAGAAGGATCTTGCCATAGGAGTCCAGTGGGAGAAAACTCAGTGGGAAAGATAAGGAGGTATAGGGACAATTCTGGGGAGAAGTATCCAATATTCTGGGTGGCTATAGCCTGTTCTACCTTTTTGAGAGAAACTTCACCTGCCGGGGTCAAAAAATGAGGTGAGGAAGGGTCAGCATCCCCTCGCAGGATATCCTCCAGAGGACGGAGGTCTGCCTTGGAAAGTTGCAGGTAGGGGCGTAGCCAGTTAATGTCCCCTAGAAGCTTCTGAAAGTCATTAAGAGTCTTAAGGGAAGAGCGTTTAAGCTCGACTTTATTAGAAAACAGCCGGTCGGGTTCAAGTCGGAATCCTAGGAAGGTGAAGGGGTATTGAGTTTGAATTTTGTCTGGGGCAATGCTAAAGCCACGGGCTTGGAGCGTGCTGACGATAGCCTGGGCTATAGTCTGAGCCAATGAGGGGGAAGGGGCAGCAATGAGGAGATCATCCATGTAATGAATGAGATAGGCTAAGGGATAATGAGTCCTAATGGGGTCGATAGATTGAGCAACAAATTTTTGACATAGTGTAGGATATTAGCCATTCCCTATGGAAGTACACGCTACTGAAATCAAGGGTTAGGCCCTATGTGATTGACTATGGGAATGGAGAATGCAAAGCGAGGGCTGTCGGAGGGATCAAGAGGAATTGAGAAAAAGCAATCCTTAATATCGATGACAATTTTGCTGAACCCTTTTGTCTTAAGGCTTAATTTTAAGTTGTCACAATATATGTTATTTGCTTTTTATAAATTTCCAAACCATATTTCCTTTGTATTAACTGTCTTTTATTCTCTATAGTATCTGCAGTTTCCCTTTTTATTTTAAATTTATGCTCCAATTGTGGTGAATTAGGGAAACCTGAATTTTTGCACAATCGTTATTGATGTTATAAAGTTGCTATTAGCTTCCTGTTCATTTTTTCACTTTACAGAGCTAAGCTGGCAAGTCACACTTGATTGGTCACTGTACCTCTCTGAGTCTGGTCACATGAAGCTATTCTGCATGTTTGTTCTTACCCATAATAATATTTTTTTTTCTTTAAACAAATTGCATGTTATTCCTTAGATCGTGAATTTCTTCTCATACATTGTACATGCTTTTAAAATAATTTTATATCCTAATAAATTACAATGCTGTCCAAATTTTTTATATTCATAATATACTAGATTCCTAATGCAAAATATTATTTTTGAATTACCAAATTTTGAAACCCTAAAGTTAATTATATTTTTACCTATTACTTAATATGATGGTACAGATCTTAGAGTAACAATTTTACATGTTCATATGTTTTCCCTAAATTTAGTTCAATAAACATTTTTGGTAAGTCTGATCATTCCCACACTGCAAATCCTAATAGATAGCTTTTCAATATAAGTTTTGTGCATTCTTAAATTTAACAGAAATTCCATTTTTAACTAGTAGTCAATAAATTTACACAATACCATCAGTACCTATTCAGTCCCTTAGCAAATATATACTCTAATGGGTAGAGAAAGGTCCATGAGTTTGGGGGAGAATGGGCGACGATTTTTAGCTTCTCATAGCTACTTCCTGCTGAACTGGGGCGGCGTGGATGATTCGCTCTCAACAAATAATTTTCTCATGGACCAGTCTCTGTCTAAAGGGATCTCATTTTGAAATGTAAGCCAATTGCATTGTTCTAATAATCTTTAAGTTAAATTTTTCACTAACATCAGTTTAATTAATGTTAGGTTGAATTCATGGTTGTTTAAAGAAGCTTTTTCACTCTTGGTTAAGCACTGAGCAAGACTGATGGTTTTTATTTATTTCTTTGCTAGCTAAGAAAGTTAAGCTGCACTTCTGTACTTCTGTACACAACTAAGAATCATTGCTTTCTCTCTGAATAAGTTTTTCTTAGATTGCATTTTTAGAATCTTTTGTAATTTTCATTAGATATATGTCTCAGTACTTAACCTGTTGATAGAATTTGGTGATGGGATCAAATTTGTCCCTTTTTCTGTCTTTTGATTTCTATGTTCCCTTTCTCATGGCCAGTGAGAAATGGAAGGAGAAATGTTTGACAGATTAGTTTATTTAACTCTTGCCTTAATAAGAGCAGAGAATAAGATTTCTTTTAACCGATTAAATTATCTTAGAGTTTAAGACATTCAGAAATTACAATGTTATTTTCTGAATTTCTCTAACGCTTCTGTCTGTCTTCTCCATTCCTCCGGAATGAATGAAGAAGAGAGAGAGAGATTTATTTTTCCCAACCTGTAACCCTCCCATTGTGATCACAGACAAACAACATATAACACACAGACTGATCAAGGACACATTTCCCGGGCATATCACACACACTCTGACAAATATAAAACATAAATTATATAAGCTAGATTTTTCTTTTCATCCTGGCAAAAGATCAATTGTTACAATTCATATCTCCATGACTAAAGAATTCTGTGAAAAAGAATGAGTCAGAAAAGGGTTAATTCTTAACAAGGAGCTGGCTGACATATGATGAATTTTGTTTCTTATAAATTGGCCTATGAGAGTGGGGAGGGCCTGAAGTGTCAGCGGCTCTGGAGCGTGCATGAGTCTCACCCTCCTCCTCCCCCTCTTCTTCCTTTTCAGAGTCGGAAGAATCATGTGGAAGGGGGGTTTCTAAAGGGAGGTTTTCAGGGGCAATCTCTGTAGCCTGTTGATGTCTAGTAACAACAGGAAAAGCAAGAGCAGAGTTCTTAAACTTTGTCATAATTTTTGACTGCAACGGCTTGGTATTACTGTTTAGTGGCCAGAAGATATTGAGCTGTAAGTCCTGTAACTGATTGGTTAATGTATAAACCTCCCTTTGTAAGTCTAAAAACTGCCTAAGGTCAATAACTTGTTTGCTAAGTTGGCTTGTGGCTTCTTTGAGGTCAGCCGAACCTGGGAGAGCTGGAAAAACAAGTTGGGGAATGGGGGATGGAAGATTGTAGGGAGGAGGTCTGTGCCCGAGGGAGCCATTGTTATGGTAACGGGCTGTCTCCTCCTCCAATTCTTTTTGGTAAGCAGGATTAAGTGTGCTTTCTTGAGGAGGATCTGTATATAAAACTGGATAAAGGTGTGGCTTTGTTTTTGTGGGGACTAGGGGTTCCTCAAGAGAGGGGTTTTTGATAGGTTCGTCTAAAAGAGACGAGGGGCGCTCATTCTTTTTAAAGGGCGAACTCTGTTCCTCTCCACACGCCATTTCGGTCGTCCCCCTGACCACGTGGTATCCCCTTACAGTAGGGAGCAGCTCGACTGGCTCCAATCTCAGAATGACAATTGGGCTGTACTCATCTCCACGTTCCAGGGCACAAAATTGTTTAAAGGCTTGGCTGGTATAGCCAGGGCCATTGTCTGTTTTAATGGAGAGAGGCTTCCCCATCATAGACATAGCAAGGAACATATGCTTGATGACGTGTTTAGTGGCTTCCCCAGATTGTGCAGATGCGAAAAGAAAGCCTCTAAACGTATCAATGGAGACATGGACATACTTGAGTTTAGCAAAAGAAGGGACGTGGGTGACGTCCATTTGCCATAGGTGGCCAGGGAGAAGGCCGCGGGGGTTGATCCCCAGATGGGGTTCAGGCAAGAGAGTAACACAATTCTTACAGCTTCTCACAATTGACCTGGCCTGTTCTCGGGAAATTTTGTAGGCCAGGCGAAGGGATTGAGAGTTGAGGTGGTGGAGCCTGTGTGCCTGTGTAGCAAGGGAAACAGGGTCGGTCAAGAGAGGGGAAGAGGGGATGGCCGAGGCGGCTAAGGCAGCCAAGCGAGTGTGCTGGTCCGCAAGGTCGTTCCCGAGAGACAGGGGGCCCGGGAGGCCGGAGTGGGCACATATGTGGCCCACAAAAAAGGGGCAAGACCGCGATCGGATGGCCTGCTGTAATTGGGAAAAAGAGAAAAGGTAGCAGTCGTTGGCTGAACTGCTGGGACGATTTCGAGTCGGAGCAGGGATTGAACAACGTATCTGCTATCCGAGTAGAGGTTGAATGGAGTATCAGGCAGGGAATGAAAAACTGTTAGAGCAGCATAAAGTTCCACCAGCTGCGAGGACTCATAAGGAGTTTGGATAGAGCGGGGGCAATTATTCATGACTATGGCGGCAAGGCCAGTCTTGGAACCGTCCACAAAGATTGTGGGTGCCCCTGGGATGGGGGCGGAGCGGGTTTGGCGTGTGAGTATGAAGGGGGTAAGATTAAGAAACTGTAAGAATTTATTACTAGGCATGTGGTTATCTAATGTGCCCTGGAACGTGGAGATGAGTACAGCCCAATTGTCATTCTGAGATTGGAGCCAGTCGAGCTGCTCCCTACTGTAAGGGGATACCACGTGGTCAGGGGGACGACCGAAATGGCGTGTGGAGAGGCGAATGCCTATCATAGGTATTCGGGCAATCAAATCGGTGTAAGGGGCAAGAACCTTCCGTTTGTACATGGGGAGATGTATCCAAATGAGGGGAGAGGGGTCTTGCCATAAGAGTCCGGTGGGAGAGAATTCAGTGGGGAAGATGAGGAGGTACAGGGACAATTTGGGGGAGAAGTATCCAATATTCTGTGTAGCTATAGCCGGGTGACGAAGGGCCTCGCATTTGGGTTACCGCGGGGAAGTTGCCGACCATAGGAAGGGGGAGGGCTTGAGCTAAGCATCTGCCGGCAGGGATGGTAACGGGACCATGTGGAGATTCTACGATAAGTTTTATCTCCCCCGTGTAGTCGTTGTTGACAAGGGTGGGATGTACTACTACACCTTGTAGGGTGGTGAGCGCTCTGCCGATGACCAAGAAAAACATACCAGAGGGTGGTGGTCCGAATTTGCTGGTGGGGAGGACTACCGGGCCTTCCTCAGGAGTCAATATTCGGGTGGAGGTGGCACAGAGGTCCAGGCCTGCGCTGCCTGTGGTGGCTCGAGTAAGAGAGCTGGGCAGGGGCTCCCGTAGGAGCCCCGTATCCCGTTTCCCTGCATCGGGGGAAGGGCCTGGTTGCCAAAAGCGGTTCTGGATCGGCATTCCCGAGCCCAATGCCGACCCTTCCGACACTTAGGGCAGATGCTAGGCGGTGGCCTATTGGCCGGGGGAAGTGCGGGAGTTTGCCTAGGGTTTTGGTTAGAGGGGCATTCGCGGGCGAAATGGCCAGGTTGCCCGCATCTGAAGCAATTTCGGGGGGTGTTGGGGCGAGAGGCCTGAATGGCTACCCCGATGGCTAAGGAGATAGACTTGTTTAATTTGTGGTCGTAGGCATCAATGTCACTGCATAAGTGGATCATTCCGTTTAGATCAAGGTCTCTGGCTTTCCCCCTCAAGGCTGCTTTACAGGCAGAATTAGCGTTTTCGATTGCCAAACGTCTTACCACTGGGTTATCTGACCCATCCTGACCTAAGACTCTCTCAGCGGTTTCAAGGAGTTTTGCAACAAACTGCGCGTAGGGCTCATTGGGTCCCTGAAGGATTTTTGAAAGAGGCGCTGTGATAGATCCAGCGGCGGGAACTGCCCGCCACGCGGCCATAGCGGCATGCGCCGTTTGCATGAGCAAGCCGGGAGGCAGCCTCATCTGTTGGTTTTCTAATGCAAAATGGTCGCGGCCGACGATTTTGTCAGTCGTTCAGGCGGCCGTTTGGGCATTTTTTGAATTAAGTTTGGCCTGGTTTTCTGCCCTTTCGAGGAATTCTGCTTTCCAAATTAGGAATTGTCCCCTAGAGAGGACAGATTGTACGACTTTGGACCATTCGGAGGGGAGCATATGTCCTTCTCCTCCAAGTCCTTCTAGAATAGAGAGCGTAAAAGGGGCGTTGAGGCCATAATTTTTAACTGCCAAATGTAGGTCTTTAATGTGTTTGATTTTTAATTTTTTATAGATTGGCCTACGAGGTTGGGGGGAACCTGAGGTGTCAGCGGCCCTGGAGCGCTCATGGGTCTCACCTTCCTCCTCCCCCTCCTCTTCCCCGTCAGAGTCAGAGGAATCATGCAGGAGGGGGGTCTCTAGAGGAAGATTCTCAGGGGCAATCTCTATAGCCTGTTGATGCCTAGTAACGACAAGGAAGGCAAGGGCAGGGTTCTTAGTTTTTGACTTGGTTTTCGGCTGCAGTGGCTTGGTATTGATGTGCAGCGGCCAAAAAATATTTGTTTGTAGATCATGTAACTGATTGGTTAATGTATAAACCTCCCTTTGCAAGTCTAAGAACTGCTTAAGGTCAGTGACTTGCTTGCTGAGCTGATTTGTGGCCTCTTTGAGGTCATCCGAACCTGGGAGAACTGGAAAGGCAAGTTGGGAGATGGGGGGTGGGAGGTTATAGGGAGGAGGTCTGTTCCCGAGGAGGCTATTGTTATGATAGCAGACTGCCTCCTCCTCTAGTTCTGTTTGGTAAGCAGGATTAAGTGTGCTATCTTGCGGAGGATCTGTATATAGGACTGGATAAAGGCGTGTTTTTGGTTTAGAGGGGACAAGGGGCTCCTCAAGAGAGGAATTTTTGATAGGTTCGTCTAAAAGAGACGAGGGACGCTCATTCTCTGTGAGAGGCGAGCTCTGTTCCTCAGTCAAGCTCGGTTCCTCATTTCTAATCTTAGATTCTAAGATAGCGTCCTCAGCCAAGCTGAGGAGATGCGAGACTTGTTTACTAGTGTCTGCTTCTTTAAGAATGTCACGGATCAAGCCGTAGAAAGAAAAGTAATCATCTGGGATTTCCTGGCCGGATCTTAAGAGGCCGTTCAATTCCTTACCCACTTTATTCCAAGTGAGCGGGTGAATACCTGGACCATGTAAAATAAGCCAGGGGCAGTGTTCTTCTATAAAGCAGAAGAACCTGAATAGGTCCTTTTTCTTTACCCTAATGCCTCTCTCCCTGAGACTATCTTTCAGTTCTTTAACGAACAAAGTTTCTTTCGAGAGTGTCTTCCCCATCTTTCACGCGTATCACTTTCGCTGCCCCACGTTCTCGCCAATCCTCTCCCGAGGGTATGGAACCGGATAATAATGGGACAACACTCAAAACGAGCCGAGGGGTCAGTCAAAGTCGGTCCGGCCAGAGGCCATCCACTCACCCCAGAACGGGGTGGACCACGTCGCTTGAGCTCGGGTGTACGGTATAAACCCCCATCAGGCTCCCCGGTCAAGCAGGGGCACCCTACGGCCCGTATGCAAATTGCGGCCTGAACCCACACGGAATCTCTTCTCTTGCACACACACACACACTCTCTGGGTTTGACACTCTCGGTTTATAAATGCCTATGGGGATGGGACAACTTACCCTACCTCGAGGCTGTCCGTTCAGCCTCTACCCGTTCCTTTTGTTTGCGGCCTCGAAATTTACTCCTCAGTTGTCCTGTAAGCTGTTTTCTCCGTGCCCCATGTTGGGCGCCACTTCTCCGGGTCAAGCCGGACACAACTGTGGGGTTCGTGAAACAGCCACCTAAGAGACCATAGGGAGAGAGAGGGGAGACCAAGTACACAAGAAAGACAGAGTCATTCTAATGGTAGCAAGGCTCGTTTATTGTTGGCGCAAGGCAAGAATATATATGCTCGGGGTGAAGGGGGTTGGCAATTATGAAAGGGAGAGGAATGCGGAAAGAGAGTCCTTGAGGTGGTTTTTTAATTATTGCTACCTATGCATGGTCGGGTTTATGATCAGTATCGTCTCCCAGGAGGGTAGCTGATTTGATCTTGAGGCTCTGGCTCCTAACAATTCCCCCTTTCTTTATTTTTAAATGAGGGGCATAAAGGATAAGTCTCTTATCCTTTTGGCCATTGTGCCCTCCAAGTCTATCCTATCAATACAACCTTTTCTCGAAGCACCTTGTGTTTCCTGGCCAATCCATAGGAGATATTCGCAGTGACGGCCCCTGTCTTAGGCTACACAGGGGGAGTTACTCGACCATCAA
>NW_025395336.1:0-1204 GCF_016433145.1 Gracilinanus agilis | reverse complement strand
GACGGCCCCTGTCTTAGGCTACACAGGGGGAGTTACTCGACCATCAAGGGTCGAGGACCTGTGCTATTCCCGTCATTGGGTTACTGCCCTGCTGGAAAACTGCAAACGAGTGTCGCAAGGTTGTTCTGTATCCCTTATCTCAATACGATGGTATTGAACCATAGGAAACTTAACGAGGGCTGAGTCAACGTTTGATTTGATGAGTTTTGTCAGACATTGGAAGGCCCAAGGGCCAAAAGTAAGAACTGTCAAGAAAATAAGGAGTGGTGTAATAATAGTGGGGATCAGGGTAGATAGCCAGGGGGAACCTTTGAGGAGTGTATTGAACCATCCTTCTTGTGCCTCGGCCTCCCTTTTTCTCTGGGCTAATCGTTCTCGTAATTTTGCCATGGACTCTTTTACAATGCCAGTATGGTGGGCATAAAAGCAACATTCCTCTTTCAGGGCTGCGCATAGTCCGCCCTCTTTCAAGAAGAGGAGGTCAAGACCTCGCCTATTCTGCAGAACTACTTCTGAAAGAGAAGTGAGGGACTATTCCAAGGCCGTGACAGACTTCTCCAATGCTTCTAAGTCAGATGTCATAGCCATCTGGAGAGCGGCCAGATGTTGGGCCTGAAGGAGGGCGGTGGTGCCAGTGCCAATGCCTGCTGCAAGGCCACCAATTCCTAGGAGGATGGCTAGCGTAACGAAGGGCTCTCTATGTATTCTAGGGGACGGGGAGAGAAGTGAGATGGCAGTGTCATCCGTGCGGAAAGAAATGCGGGGCCATAATTGAACGAGAACACAAAATTCAAAAGAGGTATTAAAAACCTGGAGGGAGATACAGGGGGTGAGTCCGGTGTTGCAGGCCCAAAAGGTATTATTTGGGGCCTCAAGAAAATGAGAGGAGAGTGAAAGAGGAAGGGTGGAATTACAGAGGTGGGAGTGAGAATGGGGGACGATGCCTAGGCAAAGGCCGTGGCCAGAGATATCGGCAAGAGTAAGGCGGCGGGAAAATGCGGCACAGCGGGGAGAAGCTAGAGAAGTGTTTCGGGGTTCTGCAACGTAGGCAATGCCTTCATAGTAAGGGGGTTGGGGGCTGAGGCAGAGCCAGCAGCTAACTGTGAGGTTTGGCTTAGAAGCGTTCAGGGCAGTAGAGGCGCCAGATACTAGGGAAAGGAGCCTATCTGCGGTACCGGGAGGGGCAAAGGATGGGATGGGAAGG
>NW_025395335.1:0-2341 GCF_016433145.1 Gracilinanus agilis | reverse complement strand
GAGGCAGTGTGTGTGTGTGTGTGTGTGTGTGTGTGTGTGTGTGTGTGTGAGAGAGAGACAGACAGACAGACAGACAGACAGACAGAGACAGAGACAGAGACAGAGAGACAGAGACAAAAACAGAGACAGACCCAGAGGGAGAGAGAGAAAGAGAGAGGAAGACAAAGAGAGAGAGAGAGACAGACAAACAGAGAAAGAGAAAGAGAGAGAGGCAGAAATAGAGACAGATACAGAGGTAGAGAGAAAGAGAGGAAGACAAAGAGAAGGAGAAAGAGAGAGGAAGACAGAGAGAGAAAGAGAGAGAGAGAGGAAGATAAATAGAGGGAGAGAGAGAAAGAGAGAGAGGAAGACAGACAGAGAGAGAGAAAGAAGGAGGGGGGGGCAGAAATAGAGTCAGACACAGAAGGGAGAGACACAGAGAGTGAGAGAGAGAGGAAGACAAATATAGAGACAGAGACAGAGACTATGACAGAAAGACTTCAAGTTGGAGATGGAGCTAGAGATGGATATTGAGAAACATAGCAAGACATAATACATTTAACCTGATTTCATTGCTGTATGTTGATGGTTTTCCATATTTCTGTAATGCCAGATGAATAATAGAACAATTCACATTTACAATGGAGTTTCATCGTACACATATTTAATTTACACAAATTTAACTATCCATATTTTCCAAGATAGGGAAGGGGCGGGGGAGGGAGAGAGAAAGAGACAGAGGCAGAGAGAGAATGTGTATGAATATGTGAGAGTATTTTTCTGGGGGTGCCAGAGACAGAACTACAGAGACAGAGAGTATGTGTATGTTTGAGAGACAGAGCATGTGTGTGTGTGTCTGAGAGAGAGATAGACAGATGGACAGACCAGCAGACAGACAAACAGATGAAGATAGAGAGAGAATGTGTATGAATATGTGAATGTGTGTTTCTGTGAGTAACAGAGACAGAAACACAGAGACAGAGAGTGCATATTTTTGAGAGACACATAGACAGACAGATAGACAGACAGACAGACAGACAGACAGAGATGGAGACAGAGACAGAGAGAATGGTGTACAGGATTGAGAGCTGGCTTTGCAGTCAAGAAAACCTCTGACATATGCTGGCTGTGTAACTCTGGCCAAGTCAACCTCTTAGTTTATTATTATTATTTAGATTGCAACTTGTTTCATAAATGCTTGTTAGTTGAAGGATTTAGTGATGGGTTGGTTAGTTGGACTCTGAGGGGTGTGTACATGAATGGTGGTAATTTTAACTAAACAAATCTCTCTCGATGGAATTTAATTCAACAGGCACTTGGCAACGACCACTCATATGCGTGTGGATGTACCAGGTACTGGAAAGAATAAAACAAAAACTGAACCAGTCCCTGTTTTCCAAGAGCTTATGTCCTACTGGAATAACATCATCTACTATTGACTTGGTGGACTGAGTTTTCTCTGGCAAAGCCCAGTAGACATTTAGTGGTCCATTCCAAAGGCTTTGGAATCCTTGAAGAAACCAGCAAGTAAGTAAGACACATGCATCATTCACAAAGATAATTAGGTAGCTCATTACTTTTTTGTGTGTGTGTTAAACCCTTACCTTCTGTCTTAGAATCAATATTAAGTATTGGTTCTAAGGCAGAAGAGTGGCAAGGGCCAGGCAATTGTGGTTAAGTGACTTGCCCAGGGCCACACAGCTAGACAGTGTCTGAGGCCAGATTTGGACCATGGCCTTCCCATTTCCAGACCTGGTTCTCTATCCACTAAGCTACCTAGCTAGCCCTGGTGGTTCGCTACTTATAAAGGCAATTTAGAATGATGGTAAAGTATGACTGAGTAAGGAAGATTTGAGTTTTAATTCTGCTTCAGTTACTTGCTGGCTGAGTGACCTTGAGTAAATCATCTAGCTCTTCCCAACCTCAGTTTCTTCAACTGTAAAATGGGAGTAATAATACCATTTACCTCACAGGATTATTGTGAAGATAAATTAATATCCCTCCCTTTGTGCCTTTCTTCTGAGATTACCTTCCATCTTCTCTGTATAAATCTTGTATTGACCTACTTATTTATATGTTCTTCCCTCCTCCTTTAGAATAAATGTTCACTCCTTGAGGGCAGGGACAGTGCAAGCAAAGTACCCGGCATCTAGGAATTCTTAAAGCAATTTGCAAACCTTGAAACACTATAGAACAGCGGTTCCCAAACTCTTTTGGCCTACTTCCCCCTTTCCAGAAAAAAATATTACTTAGCCCCTTGGAAATTAATTTTTTAAAATTTTAATGGCAATGAATAGGAAAGACAAATGCACCTGTGGCCATCACCGCTTCCCTGGATCGCTGCAGCACCCACCAGGGGGCG
>NW_025395334.1:0-7146 GCF_016433145.1 Gracilinanus agilis | reverse complement strand
ATGTTATATTGAAGCTCTGGGAGCAGAGAGTCTCACCCTTGATTGACGGCTGAGGTCCATTAGATCTTGGGATGTACCCAGGGCCGTGAGGACAGGGGAGAGAGCGGTTGGCCCAGGGGGGTATAAATTCCCTGGCAGCCCTGACTTTGGGTTCCTTTCCTTCCCTTGGACCTGAGATCTGTGGATCCTGGTCTTTGGGGATTGGTGACTTGCTTGGATCAACCTTGCAAGATCCTCCTGTCTTGTACTTGACTAGCATTGCCAACCTGTACCCAGACCATCACTCTTCTGATTCTACTGCCCCTGGATATTAGGAAATCAAATCATCTGTAGCTATCTAGGTTTCCCAGGGCCCGGGAGGGATCTGGGAAGTGGGCAGGAGAAGAAGAAGTTGGTGGAAAGGGTGGATACCTGAAGGCTGTTTAGGCATAACATCTAGCAGAGAGAAGAAGAAGCTGAAAGACATCAAGCAGCAGCTTGCTTCCTCTGGTTTGGCTGTGGCCAGGCTGAGCCAGAGAAGCTAACTATCCTGAAGCAATTACCTGCCTACAGCTCTGAGGGTTTATCATTACCAAATTAGTTAGGGTTTCCCAATTCCTCTATCCATTCCCAATACCCCATATTTGCTAATTATAGATAAAGCCTTTCAAGTACCTTCCTGGAGTGGTTATTTCATAGCTTCTCTGGGAAGGGAGATACGCAGTCAGATAAACCTTTACCAAAGCTGGTAGAGTCCAGTATCCAATATCAATCAAACCCAGGTGGGACCTGAAGGGATACCATCCATTGGCCTGAAGCATCCTGCCTGGGCACTGTTATAAAGGAGGGAGGTGTCACATCATCTAGCTAGGGCAAGCCTCGCTTGATCTGGCCCCAGCCACCTATCTGGACTCCACTGCTGTCACATAATTACCAGTGGTAGTATCCAGTTTAGTTTACCCTGCCTCCCTCTCTATCCATCTACATTCTGTGATTTTATAACAGTTTTTGGAGAAGCCAGGCTTTTGAACCTATCTAAAGCAGAAAAGAGCAAAGAGTAATGGAGATGTTAAGAATGTCTTTCATCTTGGGGACCATAGCAATGTTCCTGTATTCATTTACATAAGGGGTGATGAAGTTATGGTTTTGTATAATTTCTGAATATCTTATGAAATTGGTAGCCATCTATGACACCTACAAATATTTAACCATAACCCTGGCAGAGTTTCTATCTTACTTGCCAGCTTTCATAGTGGCTTTAGTTACTATAATACAGGGGTTGATGGCAATGAAAAAATTATTCTCTATGTTGTTTGGGAAAGGCAAAACAGATAAAGATGATTTGATCAGCATGATGAAGGAACAGATGAAGTTAATGATTGAGACTAATAATAAGATAAAGTTGGGACAAGAGCTAGACAAACATACTATACTACAGCTAGAAATTATTGAGGGTATGTATAATCTTAAGGACAAACGGAGTCCCAAAGTTAAAATGACTGAGGCTAGTACACGAACTGACAATGAAACAGGGACAGCTACCCAGACTGAAGATGGAGCAATGGCACCTGCTACCGTGACCTTGCTACCCATAATTGACCAAACCCAGTTCAGGGCCGATGGAGAGGCAGTGAATATGAAGACCTATAAGGCATTCACAGCCCAGGATTTGGAGGTGTTGAAAAGAAGATTTCCCAAATTCTTTTTGTCACCTTACAAGGCAACTAAGGAACTGAAAAGCACATTTAGCTTGTTTAATCCATCATATTCAGATGTGGAATTTATCCTCGATGAATTTTTTACTCCTAGTGAGAAAACAAGGTTTATAGATGAGACTTGAAATAATGCAAACTTGGTAGACTGGCCTAGAGATCATTCAGCGATAGATTTAAGTTCTCCTGCTAACATGAGAGATTTAATTAAGTGCAGAACTGATCTTTTGGAAGTGGTAAAAATCCATGGGAAAAGGCCAAATGGCTGGAACAAATTTGAGAAGATGAAGCAATCTGAGGATGAGCACCCAAGTTTGTTTCTAGACAGGTTAATGGAAAATTCTGAAAATTTCCTAGGTTTCAATAGAGACCAGGCAGATGAAGCATTACCTCATATTAAGAGATAGTTCATAAAGGGAACTAGTGTGCCTATACAAGTATATTTCAGACAAAGTTGTCCACAATGGGAGGAGCTGTCATTGGAAGAAATCAGAAAACATGCCACATACATTTATGAGTCTAAGCAGAAAGAACAACAAATTAGACATGAGTTGAACTCAGAGAAAGACAGGACAATTCAGGAATTGAAATGGGAATTGCGGGAGGCAAGGCGAGATCGAGACAGAGAGGAGTTTAAGAATTATGCCTTACAGATCACCAAAAATAGAGAATTTAGATCCAAGACTAATAATTACAATCAGAAGAAGTCCAATAATTCAATTCCTAAATGTTACTTATGCCACAAAGCAGGCCATCTCATAAAACAATGTAGATTCAGGAAACAAATTGATTTTAATAAGGATAGGTCTGATTCTTATAAGAAAACATATGTCAATAGTAATTGGGCAAGCAAATCTCAAAAATCACAAGCTTGTTGCCAGCATGATTGTAAGAAATCTGATAAGCCATCTCTAGGTGAAATGGAGAAATATTTTAAATTAGAGGAAAGACCAAGGAATATACAATGAAGGTTAACCTGTAATACATACCATCCAAGAGAGACAGATACAGAGAGCAAAAAGCTCAAAAGAAAGAATGAGGCTCATATTCTGATGATGGACAGTGTTGATGGAAATCAATATACCACATTAGAGGAGAGAAAGAAGTCCACTGCTGAGTTAGAGATGGAAAATGAACTGAGGGACTTGCATAGGGATATCTATGGGATAAAATCTCTTGTGGGAAGCACTGAAGTTTCACAGACTTCAAAGGAAGGAGTGAAAGAAATTGACATAATCCTAGTTACAAATGATTTAAAATTTGTGCTAGAGAGTCAAAGTAGCATTGTTGCATATAGCCAATCCCTAGCCATGTTGAACAGTGTGAGTAACTTAGGGGAACGACTTGGAAACATTTCCAAGCACCTAGAGCAGTGCTTTGCCAGAGAGAAAAATGTATCTTCCCTTAGTCTGACACCTGCTATCAAAATGGAGAATGAGAGAGAAACAATGTTTCAGACTTGAACCTCTAGCTCAGAGAGCATCATAACAACAGAGAAAGGGATACATTTCTGTCTAAACCCCGAGGCTGAGAGTTTCAAGCCTAGAAACATTGTAGCAAGTGTGATTTCAAAGCAGCCAGCAAGAGAGATTCTTGAAAAAATGGACACTTTGAAAACGAGGCTTTCACAGGCAGGCTTACCCAGGAATATCTATAGCTTACAAAATACTACACGCACAGGGCTGGGACCTCAAGTCTTGGTGAAAGGGGAGGAAAATGCACTGTCCCTGGAACCATGACTGGGGACTTATAATGCCTTGGAATGGTGGGAGAAACTGTCAAAATTCAAACTGTGGTCCAAGAGAAGCCATTTTGTCCTCTAGGCTCTGAAGACAAGCAGCAAGGGGGTGGAGCAGAATCAGATATCAGAGAGGAACTGCACATGGAGGCAGACATTTTCCAGGAAGTGAATTCATCTTTTGATTACCATGTCTATCCTAAGAGAGAGGCATTAGATTCTGAAATCAGTATTACCCTGCCACTAAAGGA
This sequence comes from Gracilinanus agilis, assembly GCF_016433145.1. NCBI lineage: Eukaryota > Metazoa > Chordata > Mammalia > Didelphimorphia > Didelphidae > Gracilinanus > Gracilinanus agilis. The sequence goes on along the minus strand of NW_025395334.1, from coordinate 3,466 downwards.
GGAGAAACAAATGCTTCCTTTGCATAATAATAACAATAAAGAACCATTGATCACAATCCATATTAATGGAGAATATATTGATGGGATTATTGACACATAATTTAAATTGTTTAAAGAATCTCCCTAGAGATTGTGAGATGCTTGGATCAGTCATGGTAAAAGGAACATCAGGCATGCCCCAAACTGCACCAAAGTTTCAACCAAAAATGGTGAAGTTGGGACCAATAGAATTTGATCATCAATTCTTATTGTTACCATCATGCTCAAACAATCTCATAGGTAGAGATATCTTATGTAAACAAGCCGCAACAATTTATTGCGAGCCAAATGGGGAACTATATTTGCATCTTCCTAAGAGGTCATTGAAACATCATCCCAACCTGTGCTTAGATAGGATAGCAGAAGATCACACAATCTTAGTACTGGATCAAGACAGCATCTAAAAGATTCCAGATACTCTACCCGTAGGAGTCTGGGCTGGTAGTTCCTCAGATGTGGGTAGGATCCTTTCTGCTAAGCCAGTGAAGATAAAAGTGAAAGGAGGAATGTCACCACCTAGAATTCCTCAATTTAAATTAAGCAAAGAGGCCATGGCAGGAATAAAACCCATAATTCAAGGCCTATTAGATCAAGGCATACTGGTACATGGTTTTTCAGAATTTAATACTCCTATCTTACCAATCAAGAAGGCAAAGTTAGATGCTAATAGTAACACCCAGTGGAGAATGGTACAAGATCTTAGAGCAGTAAATGCATATGTGGAAGAGATCCATGCAGTTATTCCAAGTCCATCACAAATAATTGCAAGGGTTACACCAAACTCAAGATGGTACACCGTTATTGATCTTTCCAATGCATACTTTAGTATTCCAATCCACAAGGACAGTCAAAGATTGTTTGCATTCACCTGGGAAAACAAGACTTTATTATGGAGTCGTTTACCCCAAGGGTACAAAAATAGCGCGAACATCTTCTGTCAAATTTTACAAAAAGATCTTGAATCCATATCTTTCACTGCAAGCAAATTGGTGCATTATGTAAATGACATCCTGCTAATGTCACCAACAGGAGATATTTGTCAAAGAAATAGCATTCATCTAGTAGAAGGACTGTATAAAAGAGGACATAGAATATCCAGAAATAAAGTTCAGTGGGTCAAAGAGAAAATTGAGATTTTAGGTTTCACATTGCAAGGTGGCACTAGGAGTATATCAAAGAAGAGAATCGAAAACGTACAAAAACTCAGCTTACCTAAGACCAAAAAGCAATTAAGAGCAATAATTGGCACGACCAGCTTCTGTAGACAGTGCATTCCGGGGTTTTCTCTAATATCAAAGCCTTTAACAGAGTTAACCAGGAAAGACATCAAAGAACCACTGAAGCTGACAAAAGAACACAATCATGCCATTGAGAAGCTAAAGACAGCAATTCTATCTTCTCCTGCACTAGGCATTCCAGATCACAACAAAACTTTTCATCCGTTTATCCATGAAGATAAAGGATTTGCTTGTGCAGTGCTCACACAGTGCTTAGGAAGCAGCTTACGGCCCATTGCATATTACAGTTCTACTCTCGATCCAGTTATCCAGGGAACGGTTTCCTGTTTAAAGATTATTGCTACTGCAGCTCTGATGGTTAGGAAGAGTTCTAAGCTAGTCCTGGGAGGGGAGCTAAGACTGTATTCCCAGCACCAACTTGAAACCACGCTGAAGAATGCAAATCTGCAAGCTTTTACATCACAACGTCTCTCTCAGTACCAAGCAACTTTGTTAACAAATGAGAACTTAAGCGTCCATAAGTGTAAAACCATTAATCCAGCAACTCTGATCCCTGAATTACCATTAGAAGGGGATAGCCTTCACAGTTGCAGTGATACACTAGATTTAGTGCAAAAGGCTAGAGAAGGTCTTTCTGATATTCCTGTGGAAGAAGTCAACCTTACACTTTTCTGTGATGGCTCGAGTTACCATCATAATGGGCAAAGAGTTTCAGGAGCAGCAGTCACTACCCAGAATGAAACCCTACGGCATGCAGCACTTGGGCCAGACATCTCGGCTCAAGGGACAGAGATCGTTGCATTAACTCAAGCGCTCCAAATTGCTAAAAACAAAGCCGTGAACGTTTTTACAGACTCAAAGTCTCATAAAAGAATTTTGTGGCAACACAAAATTTGACATAACATCATGCAGTCACGCATTGGTTCCTGATCCAGGGATTCTTCAATCAAGTCGACGACAGACAAGATGGGTATCCAGCAAAGGAGAAGAGAGATGAGATCCGGAAGATTCCAGAGTTCCAGAGACATCAGGACATCAGGACCGGCGCAAGGACGAGAGGAGACATTGCACTAACAGACTGTACGAGGACCTGAACTGTGACATCAACTGTGACTTGGACATCATCACCGGGAGACTCACAAGGAGAGAAGATCAGCGGATGAAGATTAGGTTTGAATAAGTGCAAGGGTTTCACACTCAGACACTAATCACAAGGGAAATGCACAAACTAGAATGCATGCAACAGAACATAAGCTGATCGACAGAGGGATTCTGAAGAAGAAGGTGAGTATCAACCCAAACAGTAAATGTTAGGTCATGAGTCCAACACATAGTCACAATAAAGTCACATCACATGTACATAATGTAAATAAGTGTATATAGTTGAGAATAAACTACAGTGACCCAAATGAGCAAGAGAACTAAGATGCCTGGCAAGGTCTAAAGTACTCATTTCATAGGAACATCACATGAAAACCTTGTACATATGTAATATTTTTACTAACATGTATAGCATAAGTCTACTAACCTGTAGGGAAAGAGTAGATGTAGGGAAGTTCAATTTTAGCTGGTATTGGGTTAGTGTAAAATAGTTATAAATGTTCAAGTAGGATTGTAAAAGAATGTTAGACAAACATTGTATAGTGTAGTTTAGTTAGGAATGAAACTAATTGACTAACACGTTAACTATAGTGTAAGAATTACTGACAGACTAATCTTCCTAACCGTAGATTAGGGAATAGAAGTGTTAAAATGTTTTGTGAATTAGGAATGTTATTTGAAGTTAGTATTAGAAATATAGACAGAGTTATTGCAAGTTTCATTAACTTAGAGTAAGAAACAGCATAGATAATGATTCTTAAATGTTCTGATAACGTTTACATCTTATACTTATGTTCAAATGATGCGTTTATGAAAATGTTGTATTCAGATCCCAGAAAAATCTATCCTAAACCCTTGTCATTAGCTTTAGGCCAGTTAGTTAGATAAGGCATTAGGTAAGATAGGATTTATTATTTTTTGGGAAGGGATAGTTAATGGGATAGGAACACATAGTTAAGATTAGTATAGAGTAGAGATCATCCACAGACAAGATCAGCTGGAAATTTACAGGTTGAAATTTCCAAAAACAAAATGGCATTCATGTTATATTGAAGCTCTGGGAGCAGAGAGTCTCACCCTTGATTGAC
>NW_025395332.1:0-8582 GCF_016433145.1 Gracilinanus agilis | reverse complement strand
CTAATAGTTCAGGGTCACCTTTCCTTATTCAAATACCTTCATTAATCTCTCTAGTTTTCCTTTTTACTTCTTAATATAAGCTTTACCTTCAATATCTGTGCCTGGAAATTATTTGGGGGAATACTCACAACTCAAGTCTGGTCATCTAGTTTCAATCCTGTCAGCTGCCAGGTTTAAGAAGATCATTTATCCCAGTCCTCAACAGATAGCGAGCTAGCTTCTACATATTCCTCTATCAGACCTGTGAGGAATATAAATTAAAGAAAGGGAACATCATTGGGGTTCAGCCACAACAGAAACTTAACCAGAAGAATCTTAGCCAGTCTCCATTTCCAACTGAAATAGCAACTGCTAGGGGGGAGGGTTTTGAGAACCAGGAGTGTCTAACCCCCTCCTTTTTTACTGAAGCTTGTCAATCAGTGCCAGTGACTTGAAGGTCTACTTGGCCCTGACACATTTATCTGCTTCTCCAAATTATCTGTTATTATCATCGTAACAGTTTTGGCCAGCCAGCCTAGGATTTTTTACCCTAGAACCTAGTGGAGAAGAGATATAAGGCTAGTATGATCAATAGACCAATTATTACTTTGGGGTGCTCTGGAGTTTTACTGTATGGGATTTGGCAGACTTGTGCCACATTTTGGTTTGTCACAGTTCCCCAATTTTTTAAAACAGTGACAGAACTTTATGACACTTACCTTTGGCTAAGCATAACAGTGGGGGATGTCTTGGCTAATGTACCATCAGGGATAGCCAGGACTGCAACTTGCTATTGGGCCCTAATGATTTTGAGGAAGGTACTGGCTTTTACATTTGGAAAGGCTGAAGTTACTAACCCGGTTATGAACAGATGTTGGAACATATGAAGACACTGATAGAGATTAACAAACAGATTAGAGGAGGAAAGGAATTAGATGCCAAGACAATTATGCAATTGGAAATAATAGAAAACACAGTCACAACAAAGAAGTGGGGTGAAAAACAACAAGGGATTAAAAATGACAACCCAGAAAAGCAAGAAGTTGCAGGGGCAGAGGCAGCTCTTGTAACAATCCTTCTGATAACAGATAGGACAATTGTGCAACTGGATGCTGGAATCATACACATTAAGGGCTACAAACCATTTACTGGAAGGGATCTAGAAATTTTAAAAAGGAGGTTCCCCCAGTTTTTCATAAATCAACATAAGGCAATAAAAGAATTTAAAAGGGCAGTCAGGCTTTACAATCTGAATTTCGAAGACGTTGAACTCCTATTATCAGAACTATTTACCCCAAGTGAGAAAGCTAAGTTTATTGCAGAAACAAGGACCAATCCAAATCTAGCATTGTGGCCAGAGCATCATCAAGATCTGGAGCTGTCATCTCATGCAAATATGACATATCTTGGGAGATGCAGGGAGAACTTGGCAGAGGCGATGAGACTTCATGCCAGAAGATCAAATACATGGGGCTCATTTGAAAAGTTGAAGTAGGGGGAGGAGGAACACCTGAACATATACCTAGACAGACTGCTGGAAGCTGGGGAGACTATCCTAGGGTTTAGGGACATGACTGCTGAGGACAACATTCAGCATGTCAGGAGGCAATATGTGAAAGGGAGTCAGAACTATATCCAAACATATTTTAGACTACATTGCCCACAATGGGAGACCATGCCCATTGAGGAATTGAGGAAGACAGCGGCTTATGTCGTTGACTCAAAGGACAGTGAATCTAAACCATCTAGAACCTCTGAAAAAGATTGAGAGATTGCTGAGCTAAAAAAAAATTGAGGGAAGCTCAGAAGGCCAGGGAGGTGGAAGAAATTAAAAATATGGCTCTGATGTCCATCAATCAGAGGAGCCAAAGCAGGCCTAGGCAATCTTCTAGTGGTAGTGCAAACAACAAAGTAAGGAGATGTTTCCTATGTTCAAAAATTGGCCACGTGGTACAGGATTGTAGATTTAAGTCCCAGATTAACTTTGGAAATAGGAATAATAACAATAACACCAGGAGGAATACATACTATAATTCTAGACACAATAGTAACACCAATAATAATAACAGGGACAACAACAATAGTAGATACAGTGATAAGGTAAAGGCCAGATGTTGTGACCATGACTGTGCCAAGTTTAGTAAGTCCCCAAGCTTGTCAAAAATGGAAGAATACCTGTCCCAAGGAGCTAGACCTCGTACCTTATGAACCAAGGAAGCAGCCTTAGAGAAAGCAGATGTTGCAAGAAAAGAGAAGGGCAGTGATAATGATGTAGCAAAGGAATGTGAGAATAAAAAAATGGGTGCAGAAGATATTATGAGTTATGGGTTGGAGGAGGTAACGCAAAGTTACAAAGATATGACTGAGGAGTTGCAAATGGAGGAGGATATAATAGAAATTAAGGAGAGAATTTATGGGAAAGGAAACAGTGATATGGGGTACACTGACAGAAAACCAGGCACATCTGCATGAGTTCTTGATAAAAGCTTGAAGAAGGTAACATTCCTTGATTCTCACTATGAGGGGACAGAACCAATTTGTAGTAAGACTGTGGATCATTTACATGTACAGCAAGGCCAAGTAACAAGGGCAATGATTATAGACAGGTGTTCTAATGGGGATCTTTTAAAAATAGACAGTGTCAAGAAGGGAAATGGGTTCCTGCAAACCATTGAGAAAGAAAGTGCTAAATTCTCAGACACAGGCACCACCTCTTCTCTATCACCAACTAGGAAAGCTGGAAGGGAAAGTGACAAGTCTAGTAGCTACAATACTAGAGGAATTTTAAAGCTAGATCCTGGAGCTAGGGAATTTGTACCAAGTCTACTTCAGGGTCAAGTGCATGAAGATGTAGCACACTTTCAAACCTGTGATACTCCAAAGAGAGCTGCCTTTGGAGTAAATTCTGAGTTAATGCATTTAAAGGAATTCAGTTTCATAAATGTCAGTAGTCAAGAGAGGAACAAAATGACATCAATGGGGACAAAGGAAGAATCTACAACACTGACTTTGTTTCCTATGCAAAATACATCTAGAGTTCAGTTTCCTGTTACTGACATGGAGTCTAGGGAGCAAATACAAGAAGAAAGCATAGACTCACAGGATTGGGATGTAGTGATGAACCAAAAACATATTCCCAATTCTGTAGAATTTCCTTTAATGCAGAGAAATACCTCTCCTGAATCTAACTTTGCAAAAGTCAAGCAAAGCATATTCAGTGAAGAGAAGGACACTCTACCTTACTCATGGTCTGGGAAAATTGAGATACACTTTGACACTGATATGCCTATGAACAGTTCAGGGATGCCAATTCAGGCATTGGCAGTCCAACAAGCCACTTTTGAAGGAGACTTACCATCATTACACTCATAGAATCCTGAGCCAGCACAGACAGAAGTCCTAGAACAAGATCAATGGGATTTGGGGGACATAGAGATAGAAACACCTTTGGTACCTGTTGATCAGACAGCTAAAGACAGGGAACCTTTGGTTATGGTGACAATAGGAGATCAAATCTATCATGCTCTTATTGATACCGGAGCAGCCCAGTCTGTGTTGACATCAGCACCAGAAAATTGTGCACTAATGGGGTCTGTGAGAGTAAAAGGAGCCACTGGGCAAATGGAGTTGGTTCCCAAGCTAAGATCTAAGATGGTGAAAATAGGCCCAATGACTTTAGATCATTCTTTTTTGTTGATACCTGGTTGCCCATCCAATCTCCTGGGGAGGGATGTTCTTTGTAAATTAGGTGCCACTATCCAGTGTGATAGATCAGGACAGATGTTCCTACACTTACCCAAACAGTCACTCATACACCATCCCTTGCTATTCCTAGGGCAAGTGGAGGGTGAAGAGGAGGAACAACACATGGGGAGTATCTTTGAAATACCAGAAGATATCCCAGAGGCAGTTTTGGCTAAGCATTCAACCGATGTGGGAATTTTAAAATCTGCCACCACAGTTAAGATCGAGGTGAAAGAGGGTACTCCACCTAGAATCTCTCAGTATAGGTTGAACAAAGAGGACACACAGAGGGTATCAGGCCCATTATCCAAAGTCTCCTGGAACAAGGCATTTTGGTCTAAACTATATCCGAGTACAACACACCTATTTTACCTATTAAGAAGCCAAAGAAAGATCCAAATGGCAAGACACAATGGCATTTTGTGCAGGATCTGAGAGAAGTGAACAACTTTGTTAAGAAGGGACATGCAGTGGTACCTAGCCCGGCAAATATCATTGCCGAGATTCCAAGTAATATGGCCTGGTTCACAGTCATGGACCTGTGCTGTGCATATTTTACTGTACCCCTGCATGAGTCCAGTCAGAAGATTTTTGCATTTTCCTGGGAGGGCAAACAACTCTCCTGGACCCGAATTCCACAGGGTTTTGCTGAAAGTGCAAATATCTTTTGCCAGATCCTGCAAAGAGATCTTGAGTCCATCATATTCACTGAGAGCAAGCTAGTACATTATGTGGATGACCTTTTGCTAATGTCACCAAGTGCTCGAGTCTGTCAAAGGGACAGTAAATATCTGTTGCAAGAGCTATGCAAAAGGGGACACATGATTTCCAAAAATAAGATTCAGTGGGTGTTGCCACAAGTTTGTGTTGGAAAAGGGTATAAGATGGATTTCCCAAAAGAGAATATACAGAAGCTGTGCATGCCTAAGACCAAGAAGCAGCTCCGTGCAATATTAGGCATCATGGGTTACTGTAGGCAGTGGATACCTAGTTATAGTCTGATCTCAAAACCTCTGACAGACTTGACTAGGAACACTGTCTCATAACCTTTAAAACTGACATGGGAGCACAAGAATGCCATAGAAAAACTAAGAACAGCAGTGTTGTTCAGTCCTGCACTTGGTATCCCTGACCATGCAAAACCGTTTCACCTGTTTGTGCATGAGGACAAGGGAATAGCCAGTGCAGTGTTGATGCAGACTCTTGGGGATCAGTTCAGACCAACAGCCTATTATAGCTCCCAGCTAGATGTTGTGGCTAAGGGGATGCCACCATGTATGAGAGCAATTGCAGCTGCAGCCCTAATGGTTAAGAAATCTTCTGATCTGGTTTTGGGATGCAGGATTATGCTGTACTCTCCTCATCAAATAGATACCATCTTGAAAAACAGCAATCTGCAAGGTTTTACATCCCAGCGCTTATCCCAATATCAAATTGTGTTGCTAGGCAATGAGAACCTAACTTTCCATCGTTGTAAGGAGATCAACCCAGCTACACTAATGCCAGACTTACCATTAGAAGGGGAACCCATCCATAGCTGTGCAGATACCTTGGACATAGTTCAGAAAATGAGAGATGACCTGACCAATATTCCTTTGGTCTCTCCCAATCTGACTTTGTTTACAGATGGTTCTGCATTTGTGGTAAATGGAGAACGGTATACAGGCGTGGCTGTAGTAACTCAAGATGAGACTTTATGGTATGCAGCTCTACCTAAATCCATGAGTGCTCAAGGTGCTGAAATCCCGAGTCTCACCAGAGCTTTAGAAATTGGCCAGGGTCAAAGGTTGAACATTTGAACCAATAGTAAATATGCATTTAATGTAGTACATTGTATAGGCCAAATTTGGAAATATTGGAGATATATAACAGCTGGTGGGAAGGAAATAGCCTATGGGAGCCTTATAAACCAACTCCTGAAAGCTGTCCAGTTACCTAAGGAAGTGGCAGTGATGCATTGCCGATCACATCAAAAGGGTGTGGATGAAGTCTCATTAGGAAACAGGAGGGCAGATATAATGGCCAAATTTGGTGCCCGATTTGGTCCTATCCATGTGCTGAACTTCTTGGTGGATGAAGCAGATCTAAAACAGACATACTCCCCGAGGGAAGTGAAGCACTGGGTAGAAAATCTTGGGGCCAAATTAGTGAGAGGTATATGATTTTCTAGTGAGGACAAACCCATTCTTCCAAGATCTTTATATAATACCCTATGTAATGCATTGCATGCCAAAGGCCATTATGGGATCCAATCCTTAGTGGATGGTATTCGAAGGCACTGGACAGCTCCTGGTATATCCACTTGTGCAATTAGAACATGCCAGAAATGCAAGGTTTGCTTGCAATACAATCAGGGCATGACCAGAATTAAGGGACTAGGAGGCAGACAATTGGCATATACCCTGTTTGAGTGCTTGCAGATTGATTATATATCAGTGCCCAATTGTCAGGGATACAAATATGCCTTAGTCATCATTGACAGGTTGACTCGATGGCCAGAAGTGTTCCCTGCAAAGAAAAACAATGCAGCCTTTGTGGTGAAGACACTTCTGAGAGAGATAGTTCCGAGATTCTCTGTACCAGCTAGAATTGATTCAGATGATGGGTCACATTTTTCCCAAAACATATTGCATGATATTTGTAAGACCTTGGGGATGAAGAGAAGTTTACATTCAATCTATCACCCCTCATCCTCAGGGCAAATTGAAATCTGCAATTAGAGAGTTAAGAATCTCATTAGGAAAGTGTGTTCTGAAAGCCATCTGAAATGGGTACAAGCACTCCCCATTGGGTTTTTTTTTTAAGAAGTCAACCCCGTAGTGACACACGATTGTCACTGTATGAACTCCTATATGGGCACACTCCATGGCATAGTTCATCCCAGAAGTCAGCTCTCTTGTCACACATTGGAGCTGAATGTCAGCTATATAGATATATAAAATATTTAAAAAAGAGACTGGATGAATTGCACAAACTTGGTTTGTTAACCCAGAGAGTTCCTTTAGACTTTAGCTTACATCAGCTTAAACCAGGAGACATGGTCTACTTAAGGAACTTTTCAAGAAAATCTGTTCTAGACCCTAAATGGGTTGGGCCTTTCCAGGTGCTATTAACTAGCCCAACTTATGTGAAAGTTGAGAATAGGGAACCTTGGTTCCACATCACACATGTGAAGCCTGTTAAAGAACATACTGTAGATGAAGAACATCATGAAGAACCTCCTGACAGAGCAAAATGAAATGAATGCACTGCCAGATCCATAGCAGACAGACGGTCATGGGTTATGATGAAAATGAATGAACTGCTTGAAATTCTAAAAAGGAAAAAAACAAGGGAAAAAAAAACTGCAAAATTTTTTTGCAACACAAAACAACACAAAGTTAACACAATTACATCACAACAACTAATGTTCCTGATTAAGAAGGTGACAAGTCAACCACCAGACAAGACGATAGATGGCAGACAAATATGCTTGCAGTACAGAGGAAGAAACGAAGGACATAGGAACTACAAGCTGCAGAAATTCACAGCAGCGGTGGCACGAAGGAATAGACAATCACAAGAGTGTTGTAATCTTTATTAAGTACTGTGCAGGAAGAGGACTGGAAGGAAGAAATACGTGGAGCAGCAATATCATGTTATAAACACACATTGTACATGTGAGACATCACATGGTAGTTGCATGCCACACTACATATGGCTACACAAGGAGAATTGTGGTTCTCCAGTAGGCCAGAAGATCCTTGCAGTAAGGATCATCAGCACTCATTAGTTCATTGGACACCACACAAAGTGATTGTCTACCCTTTTGATATAGACCTCATATAGATAAATGAGAGTCTCTTCTGTATATATGTATTATATGTACATGTGAATAGCTGTATATATGGGAAGGGTATCCTAGGATCTCTAACATATCAAAAGATCCATTGTTTGTTTTTTGACTTGGTAGACATCAAGGGAACTTCCATCTGTAAATAGGCATTGTGGATAGCCTGTATTATAATTGCTAATCCATAGAATAGAGTTACTAACATCTTAGGGAAAGATAGCTTTAGGAATCTTTGAAATACAGAGTTAGTCAGGGAGAGTCACTAGTCTATAAGAATAAGTAATGTATATAGTGTACATATACTTATGACTAACAGAATAAAATTAATATACAAATAATTTAGAATTTAGGATTATTAACACCACTAACTTAGCTTAAGTAAGGTACTAACATGGAAACTTAGTTCTCTGACATTTTGTATATAGAGTTTTACCATGTTTCCTTTGTTATGACTTAGGAGCAAGTTTTAAATCTGTAGGTTGTTACATTTTGCTTTGAATGTGTTTCAAAGATGTTTGCATCGCATGCTTTAGGGATAGTGCTTGCAACTTATAATTGTTACAGTTTTGGATTTTCTATTTGTGATAATCTGTTATATGTGTTATGATGCTTATATTTTATTCCAAAACCTGTTTTTTCCCTTGTTTATACTTTTCTTTTTCCCTCCTTAGATAGGGGTAGATAGTATAGTAAGTAATAGCATAGTAAGACTGTTAAGGGGTTAGGACTAAGACATTTAGGAAGTAATTTAGGGTTAGTGCAGACAGGGTAATCTGTGCTACAATATCTTAAGCCTGCAGAATTTCCAGTGGAAATTCCTACTAGAAAAGGGGGAAATTACTGTTATGTAGAGATGGATACATGGAATCCCTGCAAAGATACAGGGACAGCCTCACCCAGAATTCCAGGGGACCCCCCTGGAGAACTTTGGGTGAGGGGGCAGTTGAGAGGAGTTGGGAGTTTCTTTGTGGGGGTTGAAGTGAGCAGACTGACTACTTACTGCTCCAGACTTTGGGGGTTCACCTGA
>NW_025395331.1:0-5710 GCF_016433145.1 Gracilinanus agilis | reverse complement strand
AGCCAAAGCTAGAAAAAAACTATAACCCCAAATTCTGTATACTACAAATGCCCCTTTTCTTTTTAAAATGTGCAACTAGCACCATTTTAATAGTTACTAAAGTCTAAGGGATTACTACTCTTATACTAAGCTAAATTCTTACTAAGCTCTTATCCCTAACTAAGTTTGCAAAATAATAAAAGGTTGCTATCTCCTAAACTATGCTACAACTAAATAAGCTAAAACTAAGATGGGATAAGGTAAAAGTATAGGAGAGGAATGGGGATTTCATTTTTTTTAAAAATTTTGAACAGAAAGGAAAACAAATTACATTTTAAACATACACACATTTTTAAGGCTAATTTTGCTAACTAGAACAAAGTAATGAATCCTATCTATGTATTTACCTAATTTTATGAACTACTCAGATAATATTAACTAAGAAAATTTTGCAAATTTTTCCTAATATGCTTCTAAATTCTAGTTTTCTTGCTAAAGTTAGTATATGAATAGGTTAGTACACTTATGCCTATGTTAGAAATGTTAGTAATAATAAGTAAGCCTATATCTTTTGAAAGTCTATTGGTTAAACCATAGACCTTTGCTATGTACAATATTTACAAAGAAAATTTTAGAAAGATCTGTCCCTGTACTAACTTACTAAACTAACTAAACTGTCCCTGTGTGTTAGTAAACTTATTGCTAATGGTTAGTAATTAAAATTACATATGTACATGACATGTCAGGTAATTTGAGTAGAACGGTGTCTGTACCATAGTAAAAGACTTTCTTTTACTAAGGCAGATATACCCTTCTCTCTTAAGTGAAAGTTTATGTTTCACATGTAAATGTGAAGTCAGGAAAATGTTTTATGTGTTGTCTATTGACTTATCCGTGTAATGACGTGTTACATACTTACTCCACCGGAATTCTTTTGCAAATTGCATGTACTGCTTGGATGGAATCTAGTGTTGTATGCAGTGAGAATTCTGTTGGGTGTAAGTTATCTCTTTTCCAAATACATGTGTCCCACGCTGATTCGATGTTCCTCTTCACAGTGTGGATGTCCTCTTTACGATAGATGTATTTGGTCACAGATGTCTTTGTAGTTCTCAGGTTTGCTGTCCTTGTGACGATCTGTGTGGTCAGCAACCAGTGAGATGTTCGATGTACCCGCGCTTGTCAACTTCTGATTTATGTTGCTTTGATGCACCAGCGCTTGTCATCTTCTGACTTGTGTCAGGAACAAGTTTTTAAATGTCTATCATATATGATTTTTTCTCTTCTTCTTTTCTTTTATAATTTTAATAAAGATGATTATTATAGGTAATCAAAATAAAAGTTCGTGATTAAGTCTTTGTGCTTTCATTCATTCGTCATCATCAGTTTCTAGATCTGGTATTGATTGCAAATCAATGTTGTATCTTCTTCTTTCATTGATTCTTTTTCATTATCACAAATATTTACAGATGATTCTTCTAAGTGATTGAGATTGGGATAATCATTTGGGTGTAAAATCTGATTGTTTACTGGTTCTTGGTCTACTTCTGCTTCTGATTCATGCTCTGATTGTTGTTCTGTTTGTTGCTCTGTTTCTATGGTCTTATGAATAGATTTTGGATTTACTGAAGACTTGCTTGATTGTTTAGTTGGTGCTAATTGATCTTTGTTTTGCATAGTTTCTGGGTCTTGAGGTTGTTGTTGTAGGGACATGTCTTTAGCTGTCACTACGGCTGCTTTAGTATATCTCTGATTGTCTACTACTTATGATGATTCATCTGTGATTAAGGTAATATCAGGGTCTTTCATTGGCTTATCATCTAAATCAGGTCTTGTTTTATGCATGATGTTAAGTGCATCTTTACAGATGTGTAGACTCTCTCCTTCCAGAGGTAAATCTGGAATCAGAGTTGCAGGATTTATGTTTCTGCACCGGTGAAAAGTTATATTTTCACTGGCCAACAGAATCGCTTCGTATTTTGATAATCTCTGAGAAGTGAATGCCTGTAAGTTGGTGTTTTTCAAAGTAGATTCCACTTGGTGTTGGGAAAATACTTTCAGTTCACTCCCTAATACCAAGGATGAAGATTTTCTAATCATGATGGCTACAGCAGCTATGGCTTTTAAACAACTAGGCATACCACAAATCACTGAATCTAACTTAGAGCTGTAATAAGCAACTGGTCTAAGTCTATTTCCAAATGTTTGTGTGAGAACACTGGAGGCTATCCCTTTGTCTTCATGCACATATAGTAGGAATGGTTTGTCATGATCAGGGATACCTAGGGCTGGAGCTGATAGAGTAAGTGATTTTAATTTCTCTAATGCATGGATATGTTTTTTATTCAGCTTTAACGGTTCTGGAACTTCCTTCTTGGTTAGCTCTATCAGAGGTCTTGCGATGTAAGCATAACCTGGAATCCAGTTTCTACAGAAACTTCGTTATTCCTATGATTGCCCTGAGTTGCTTTTTGGTCTTAGGCAAACTCAAATTTTGTATATCTTGTGTTCTCTTTTTGGAAATTCTTCTGGAGCCTTTCTCTAGGATGAATCCTAAATAATTTACTTTTTCCTTCACGAATTGAAGTTTCGATTTGGAAATTTTATGGCCCCTTTTGCCTAGCTCTTTGATCAAGTGTACACTATCAGTGTAACAGACTTCAGCAGATGGTGACATTAGCAGGATGTCATCAACATAATGTACCATTTTGCTTTCAAGGAATGTTATCGACTCAAGGTCTCTCTGCAGAATTTGGCAAAAGAGTGAAGCTGAATCTGCAAATCCCTGGGGCAAACGTGTCCAGAAGACAGATTTACCCTCCCAGGAGAAAGCGAACAGCTTCTGGCTGTCTCTGTGCAGGGGAACAGAGAAGTACGCAGAGCTCAAGTCCAGAACAGTAAACCAAGCAGCTTCAGGTGGAATTGCTGCGATGATTTGCGATGGACTTGGTACCACGGCATAGGTCTTTTGCACATGGTCATTTATTGTTCTTAGATCTTGAACTAAACGCCATTGAGTCTTTCCATCAGGAGATAATTTTGCTTTTTTTATTGGCATGATTGGTGTATTGTATTGCGAAAATCCATATTTTAATATGCCCTGCTCCAATAAACTCTCTATGATGGGTTTCACTCCTTCTATCGCTTCTTGACTAAGTCTGAACTGAGGAATTCTTGGAGGTAAGCCTTCTTTCACCTCTATCTTTACTGGTTCCGCTGACAATATCCTGCCCACCTCATTTGAATTTTTAGCCCACACATAATCTGGAATATCATCTGGAACCTCATAGATGTTATCAGTTGATTGGTATGATGGTTCCTCATTACATGTGTCTAAAAATAAAATGGGATGGTGTTTCAGAGATCTTTTAGGTATGTGTAAATAAATTTGTCCATCCGGTTGACATTGGATGGTTGCAGCCAATTTGCATAGAAGATCTCTTCCCACTAGGTTTGAAGGACATGATGGCATCAATAGGAAGGTGTGTTCAAGAGTCAGAGGTCCAAATTTTAACATTTTAACTTTTAGCTTTGGGACTTGTTGTGCTATCCCAGAAGCTCCTCTTACTCTTAAACTGCCTTGAAATTGACATCCTTCAGGTGGTTCTCTGAGTACGGAACAAGTTGCCCCTGTGTCCAGTAATCCCTGATATTGTTCTCCCCCAATTTCTAAAGTAACTAAGGGTTCTCCACTATCATTGGACTTCACTGGCACTAAGGGTAATAAAGAATCCTCAGTATTCTGTGTACACTTGTCATTGATTCTTTGTTGCGTATGGTCTTTTGTTTCTAAACCCAATCTTCTTATAGCACCATTAGGCAAGTTCAGTTTAGAATCAGTATTACAGAAAGCAGGCTTAAAGAGCATACTCTCATTGAGAGCTTGTAAGTCCTTGTTACTATTGCAAATTCCATGTTGGCTTTCATTAAGAGTTTCAGAAATGGAAGTTTGATTTGTTCTATCTTCCACTCTGCTCTTTAAAGAATTGTCAAGTCTCAAATCGGCAATCTCTCCTTCAGTAGTCTCCGGGATTGTATGATAGTTAGATTGTGTTCCCTTCAACACTTCAGGTTCAATTACTGATTCATAAGCTGACCGTTGTTCCCTATTTTGCCCTACTGTTTTTGTGACTGACTCTAGATGATTTTTATTTTTATCAATCACAGTAACAGTCTCGATGTTATGTTCGGCCACACTGATTGTAGAAGAAGGCAACTGTTCCCTATCTCTTCCCCAAAGTTTAGGATGAAATTCTGTAGCTAAGGGGTTAAGAAAGTTGGATTTTGACTTTCCTACACAGCTGCTATAATCTTTTAAATCAGTGGGTTGTTTCTTTAAAATCAAGTTCTTGCCAACCTTTAGACTTTTTTGCTCTTTAACCTCTAACTGTGACATTGTGTCTAAAGCAATTGCATGGGAAAGAACTGTTGCATCTAATTTTAAACTCGTTTGCAAATTTTCTTGATGTGAATCTTTGCAATGGTTTGATTCATGCTTCCCACCCAATGTGTGTGATATGGAATGAGAAAGCTGATCCCTTATATAATCATCCTCCTTAATGCCAAAGATTTCTTTGTGCATTTGCATTATGTCTTCCCATTGCTCATTATCTACCACAGACCTATGTGTATCCTCTGTGTAGATTACTTTAGACACCTTTTCTATTTTGCCTCGATTTCTCATTTTGCTTCCCTCAATTCTCTTAGACTCTGCCACACCCAAATTACACTGATTAATAGGTTTTAAATTAGAAATCTCGATTCATAATGATTTTTTCGGTTTCGTGCCCATTTGTATATATTTCTCCATTTCATCTAATGAAGGTGTTTGACTGTACTTTTTGCACGTATGATTACAGCAAATATCTGTATGTTTTCCTTGATTATATGTATTTGATTCATTATTTCTAGCCCACTTTGAATTATAAAATGTTTTTCTATTATCTCTTTGATTATTGGGTTTTGAAAAATCAATTTGTTGCTTATATCTACAAAAACGAATCATGTGCCCAATCTTCCCACACAAGTAGCATCGGGGTGCTGATTTTGATTTTGGGGTGCTGTTGGCAGGTTGTCTAAACTGGTTTCTACTCGTTTGAAGAGCAAAATTCTTCACCTCTTCGATTTCTTTCTCCCGTTTCGATTATTTCAATTGCCTTTTCAAGTCTGCTATGATCTCATCTTTCTCATTGTCAGATTGCCTAGCCAGTCTCACTTCTTTCTGTTTGGAATCATGTATATATGCTGCATAATTCCTAATATCCTCCAGTGGTAATGATTCCCACTGTGGACAACTTTGCCTGAAGTAATTTTGTATCGGGATTGAGGTTCCCTTTACAAATTGTCTCCTTATATGATCGATCGTATCTTGGGAATGAGTATCTCTAAGTCCTAATATCGTTTCAGCAACTTCAATAACTCTGTCTAGAAAACTGCTCGGGTGCTCTTCTTCCCCTTGCCTCAGTTTCTCAAATTTTTGCCATTGTGTTATGGGGGTAATTTGAGGGAAAGGTGTTTGGGATAAGAGAATTGAAAGGAGGATGATTGGAGACTTGGTGAGTGGATAAACTGGGCTACAGGTAGGCTGGGATTAAAGGAGATTCAGGGTATAAAAGGACTGAAGTCAGGAGTATAACACAGAAGGGAAACAGAGATCTTCTTGGGAGAAGAGTAGTTAAACTAAAAACAGACTAATACAGCAGGCTTACAGACTGGGACTTAGACTCAAACA
>NW_025395330.1:0-4618 GCF_016433145.1 Gracilinanus agilis | reverse complement strand
ATATATATATATACTCACTCTATATATAATCCCTATATATAAAATATATAATCTCTAAGTATCAGTTCCCAAACAGAAGAGCAAAAGAGGCCAGGCAATTGTAACTAAGTGACTTGCTCAGGATCACATAACTAAGAAGCATCTTAGGCCACTTGAATCTAGAATTTCTCATTTCAAGGCCTGGTTCTCTATCCACTGAGCCACCTAACTGCCCCATACATCAGAGATTCTTAACAAATGTTTGTTAAATAAATGCACTGTTCTAAAAACATTTTAAAATTAAGAAAATCTTAAGATGGAAACATCATGCACATATTTTGAAAGATTACCTTGATTTTTACACCTTAGGTAAAAATCTGAGAAATATCTGCACAAAATATTTGAGTGTAAACAAAAATAAATGAACATACTGTGATTTTCCCTTTCTATTAAAGGAAGATTATAAAGATGTAGATATATTTATCAGAATGGAAACTTTTGCTAACTCCTCTAGCATGCCGCAACATTCTAAAGAGTGACCTATCTCTTATAAGAGGATGAATCAAAGCTGCTGAAATTACAGCTCTAAGTACACTTGATTGCTAGCATCATCTTGTAAATCAGGTCATTTGAGTTCCAATACACACAGTGGCCATCAAAGTGAATACTTGGGGGTAGAAAGATGAATTCCTCAGATAAAGAGAAGACCTTAGGTTCTCTTCCAAGCCATTTGCTCTGATTGGGTTTGTGCAGGGAAACAATGAGAACTAGTTACCATGGCATTTACATAGAAAATTCCAGAAAGGTTTTTATTCCCTTTCCTCTCCCAAAAACTTTACTCTGTAAATTTTCATGAACTTGATCACTTTTCCTAAGAAATAGATTCTTTGATTTTTGGTCCCCGATTGACAACAGAATAAACTGACAATTATAGTAAAATGAATGCTGCTAATAAGTCCCTACTAGGTAATAATTCTAATGTAAATAACTCTGACCTTAGGTGGCTCACAGGCAAAAGAAAATCACACAGGAAAAAAAAAGACCTCGGAAACTTTAGAATGAAGAGATACATTAGTGAATCTTAATAAAATGGAGTTATATACTCTCAAGAAAGGAACTACTTATCCTTTAAAGAATGAAGATTTAGATATAAATTTCCCCCTAAGAACTGCTTTAGTCATATCCAAAATTCTGTTATTTCTGTCTTATACTATAATTTTTAATGATCTATTATTCACATAATTTGTTCTTTATACCATTATAAGTTGGACATTATGAAACAGAGGTCCCTTCTAATTCTGAAATTCTGTAATCATGTAAGCCACTGATTTTAAAAATAAAAATTAGCATTTTCAAAAAAATAAGGCAAATATCAAATTAACAGAATATTCATTCACTCATGAAAGACATTCCAAAATGTTTAATTATTCAAAAAGCATGAATCAGTAAGAATTTCTCTAATAAGTCAATGCCAAAATTTGTATAAACAGATTTATCTGAATTATCATAATTACTTTGTGAGCAAATCAACTTATGTTCCCTTCCAAAAATTAAGAGCTATGGGTACAAGTGGCAAAATAAATTCATAAGATGAAAACTCCCTAAGAATTGGAGGTATTAAAAAGTGGAGGTATGTCTGAGGAAGTAAATGGAAATTTCCTCACTTTAAGTGTCCAAATAACGACAGGATGACTACTTGTCAGGCATGCTTTAGAGGAGACTATTATTCAGAGAGAGATTGGACTAGTTGATCTCTGAGTTTGTGTTGGAGAAGAGTATATTTTGAAGTCACGTTATAGCATGAAGGTGACCCAGACTTCTCTAAAGCAATGTCAATGGACTGGACAAGTTCTGTTATGCTGAGACAGATTCCAATGAGGTCCCAGAAAAAGACTGACACTGCTTTCTAAGGATCAGCCTAAGGAAGAGAAGCTTATCCCAATATTCTGGCCACTTGGTGGTGAATTCTTCAGCTATGGCAATTTGTGAAACAAAGAAAAGTACTGCAAAGGTTAACTTATTTTAAAAAATGTATTTTCACCTTTAAGGCAAGTGGAACCAAACACAATTGTACCTTTAATATTCCAGATCTTGGTACTAACATAAAAGAAGTAAAAATGACACTGAAGGAACAAAGACTGGAAAAGTAGCTAGGTTGGATGGAACATCTTTACAAGATTCAAGAAGTTACATGAATGTGAGGCCATTGAAGGACTGATTCATAAGTTATCCAAAAAGGGGAAAGTAGAAGAGATGTCTTTGGGAGGAGAGCAGGAAGAGGGGGAAGAAACCTCATATGTTATTAATACAAAAAAGGGGGATCAAGAGATTTTCAATGAATACTACTAAACTATATGCCGATTTGTCTGTATATAAAAATTTTATAAAAATAATCTATATGCACATAGCCCAAGGAAATCTTTGGTGAGATATTATTATCATGGAACAGGCAGGTTTTTGCAAGCAATATTTCCATAACAGACTACATTTTTAATATCATACAGTTTATGGACAGATATAGAGAATAAAAGAATCCATACTTCTTATTGTCAGTTGACTATAAAAACAAGTTGTGATTTGTTAGAGCAAACCACCACTTTAAAGACTTTCAATAAATCAACAAGCAATTTATTAAGCATTTATTATTCAACAGATGAGGCAGCTGGGTAATGCAGGAATAGTGTATTGGACCTAAAGACAGGAAGACTCATGTTCCTGAGTTAAATTCTGGCCTCAGACACTCACTAGCTGTGTGACTCTGGGTAAGTCATTTAACTTTGTTTGTCTCTGTTTCCTTATCTGTAAAATGAACTGGAAAAGGAAATGCCAAATCATTCCAGAATTTCTGCAAGAAAACCCCAAATAGGGTTTGTTATCAGGGGATTTTTAGGATGCATAAGGGAATCTTGCAGGGATGTAATAAGGGACTGAAGCTAGGGGTAACAGCTGGTAGGAATAGGGAATAAGGCAAGGCAAGGGACCCAAGGCTAGAGATAATCAAGGGACCAGGCTATAGGTAGTAGCTGGTTGGAATAGAGGATAGGCACTGTGGATAGGGGTTTGTGAATCCCTAAGGCAAGGGATTCAAGGCTGGAGGTAATCAAGGGAATGGGTTAGGTAGTAGGGAAATTAAGGCAATATTGTGGATGAGGAAGGCACAATGATGAAGGTCGGTAGTTGAGGTGGTAGGAAAATAAGGGAATATCTGAGTTTAGGAATATAACACTGAGGTACCAAGGGTTGCAAGGGAGAGGATGAGTTAATCTAAGGCAGACAATAGCAGCAGGGAAACACAGACTGGATACTCAGGTTAGAGACAAAACACTGAAGGGAAATAGACTGAGCCCTTCAAGCAAAGGACACTTTACAGAGCCAGGTTAGAGCCAGCCAAGACTGGCTTGAAATTGAATTGAGGCTTAAGTCAGTTTCACAGGAAGGGACTAGAAGAAGTATTGAAGTTACACTTCCTTCAAAATGGATACCCTCAGCTTCCCTCAAACTCCAGAGAGTATGTTATTCTTCTCTACCTTCCTCCCTCTCTTATTAATCAACTAATGAAGTAGCCAAAAGGTCTTGATTAAATACAAATGGGGTTTATTGTCTTCTAGGATAGATTGGCAGGGTAGAGGATACAAGGTAGCCCTAACAGCCCCTTAGAGAAGCTTCAGGTGGGGGAAGGGAAGCAGGAACGTGAGACTGAGAAAAGAACTGCCTTGTAATCAATGGGGTTAGGAAAGTTGGATACAATGATTCAATAAGTAAGTTGTTACAAGGGTAAGCCCTATTTGACTATTTAAAATATCAAGTTTAAACTAACACTCCTAACTACCCTCCTTTCAAAACCTCACAGGAATTCAGGCAGGGAAAATGAAGGTGGGAATAAGGTATGGTAGGGAGATTCAAAGGAATTAGTTAAATTAACAAATCTCAAAAGAAAAGCTGCAAAATATAGGCCAGGTTTCAATCTAAAGAAGGAGCTCAGATGGACCCTGGTTTTCTCCATGAGTTCCCAGGACCAACTGTCAACTCTTTCCCAAGATTCTAAACTCCTTAACTGACAGAAGAATTCTGCAAATCAGTTATGCCCCCTCTCTTCACCACAGGTTACAAGTTGGATATGGCTGAAAACCTGGAAAATTCATTAGGTACTGTGTTAGGTCTCAGGCCTCAAGGGACCTACATTACATTGAAAAAGATGTTAGCAAGGTATCATGCAGTCATCAAAAATTTTTCAAGATTCCTTCAAATTATATAATAACATAGATAACTTTGTTAACAATAATTAATATCAGATGAGGTACATAACAACAAGGAAACATATGTTTCCTTAAGAAGTTTAAATACATCATAGAAGAGATCTGCTGCAGAGTCCAAGTTGGAAGATTCCCTATAAACAATAAGTTCCTCTTGATGTTTCTTTTGGCAGATGATATATTGGTTGCATCAAGTTCTAGAAATCTTCAAAGACCCTTGGGCAAGATTCATACCTACTTGGGAGAACTTGTACTAATTATCCATGCAGAACCCCCCCAAAAAACACATGAATGAAGAATGTCTAATGATATGAAGTTAGATTGTCAAGCCATAGAGCTCATCCATTATATAAATATACATATATATGTATATTATATATATGTAC
>NW_025395329.1:0-1196 GCF_016433145.1 Gracilinanus agilis | reverse complement strand
CTGAGGCCGGGTTTGAACCTAGGACCTCCCGTCTCTAGGCCTGGCTCTCAACCACTGAGCTACCCAGCTGCCCCCGATGGGAAAGAATTTTGCTTTAAAAACTATTCTTAATATTCAATAGAATTAAATTGAAGGATTTTTATTAATATCTTCACCTCCAAATATATCTATCCCCTTCCCCACACTCAGCAAACTATCTCTTGCAACAATGATTTAAAAGGATTAAAAAAAAAAATTCAGGAAAATTAACCAGCATATCAAATCCAATGGTATATACAGTATTCCATAACCATAGTCTTCACCTCTACAAAGAAGCATTCATTTTCTTTATATATTTGCCTGCAAAAGTGATCCAATACTCTATTGCAGGGGTCGGCAACGTGTGGCTCTCGAGCCGTATCTGGTTCTTTTGAGGGCCAGATATGGCTCTTTCTGCAGGAGCCATAAAGTCCATTTTTTTTTTCAGGCGCTGTTACAGGAGCGGCACTGTGAGCACTGTACGGCTCTCACAAAATTACATTTTAAAAAATGTGGCGTTCATGGCTCTCACAGCCAAAAAGGTTGCCAACCTCTGCTCTATTGTCTTAGAACATAAGCTCCTCTGAGATCAAGGGCCATCTTCAATGTTGTCTTCCATCTTTGTTTAATGCTGGGCATGACACACAGTAGGTGCTTAATAAATGTGTCTTGCCAATTAAAAAATGGAAGACATAGGAGCACAGATTTAGAGTTGGGAAAGACCTTAGAGGTTATTTAGTTCAACCTTCTCGTTTTCAGATGAAAAAACTGAGGCCCAGAGAGGGTAGCAGACATGCCCAAAGTCACACACAACTCATTAGTGGCAGAGCCAGGAACTGAATTGAGATCCTTTGAGTCCCCAAATCAGTGCCATTTCTAGCATACCAAGTTGCCTTTAGGTCACACTGTTAGTGAATAGGAGAACTGAGATTCCATCCCAGGGCCTCTGGATTCCAAAACTTCTCCTGGGCCTGCCTTTCACATTTGTTCTATTTGAAGGAAGGCAATTGCTTGGATCCATGATGGATCTTCATCTTTGTATTCCCAGCCCCTTCTTTTTTTTTTTTTTTTTTTTTTTTAAACCCTTGTACTTCAGTGTATTGTCTCATAGGTGGAAGATTGGTAAGGGTGGGCAATGGGGGTCAAGTGACTTGCCCAGGGTCACACAGCTGGGAAGT
>NW_025395328.1:0-6503 GCF_016433145.1 Gracilinanus agilis | reverse complement strand
CGCCGCTCAGGACCCCAAAAAATCATATAGAGGCATGGCCCCCTATATGAATGGCGCCTAACGTGAGGGCTTTCTGAGCAGTGTCAATACCTTTTCCCCCCAAGCCAAAGCTCTTCCCAAATTCAGGTGGCTAGGAGACTCATCCCCCCGGTTTAGCTGCTGGCTCATGAAGAGGAGAATGTGAGGGATTAGAGGTGAGTAACTTTTATCTTTTATCTTTTCAATTTAAGACAAACACCATGGGGCACAGTGAATCAAAGGAAAGAATTCTTTTTATTGCTATAACTGATTATACCCTCAGGAAATGGGGGGCAAAAATTAGTAAAGAACAGCTCACTAAATTTCTTGATCTTATTAAAAATTGTAGCCCATGGATTCCCTTAGAATTCTGGCAAAAAGTTGGCAATGATTTGAAAACTTATTGTATTGAGCATGGACTAGAACAAGTGCCAGTAAAAGTTTTGTCTGCTGAAAAAACAATTTTGTTATCTGGTCAAAATGCAGAGAATGAAATCTTTAAGGTTTCAATGTTAGAATCAGAGGAGGAGGAAAAGGCTCCTTGTAAATCAAACTGGAACTTTAAAATTCGAAGGAAAAAGCCACAAGCAGCAGACCCTCCCCCACCTAAAAACCTCTCTTCCAAAGAGGAAAGAGAGATAACAGCAGAGGAGCCTCTGCTGCTTGAAGCTCCAATTCCACAGCCCCAGCCCCAGAATATAGGGTTTAAAGGGGCAATAAAAAATGCTCAGAAGGATGGAGACACGTCGTTCTGTTTCCCAATTATTTTTAGAGCAGATGAATTGGATGATGATGAAGTAGCTCCTACATGGGAGCCTCTTCCCTACAAAGTGTTAAAGGAAATTAAGACAGCTTGTGCTTCATATGGTCCTGCTTCTCCATACGCTTTAACTTTGGTGAAAACTTTGGAAGGGCTTTGGATCACTCCCTTGGATTGGAATCATATAGCAAAATATTCCCTTTCTGCAGGAGACTACCTCTTTTGGAAATCAGAATTTGATGGGGTGGCAAAACAGAAGGCAGCCATTAATAAAAAACAGGGCATCAGAGTTACTAAAGAAATGTTACTTGGAATAGATGAATGGGAATTACATGCTGATCAGCTTAATTTACCTAGAGAAGCTCTAATTCAATGTACAAGGTGTGCCTTAGAGGCTTGGAAAAGGATCCCAGCAACTAAGAAACTGTCCACAGGTTTGGCTGAGATTAGACAAGGATCAGAGGAAAGATACTAAGATTTTGTAGAAAGGTTAAATCAAGAAGTAAAAAAATATACAAATGATGAATATTCAATCCGGATAATAGTCCAAAAGTTTGCCTATGACAATGCCAATAATGTGTGTCAGAGCATGCTTCAAAATATTAAAGAATCTGGGACTATTGATGACTACTTGAAAGCTTGTGAGGACTTTGCTCCAGCATATATGCAGGGTATAGTCATCGCAGCAGCCCTGAAAGGAAAAACATATTCTGAAATGATTAAGGGCTCAAAGGCTGCAAAAGGCTCTTGTTCCAATGCCCCTAACTCTTTGTGTCCCAGATGTGAGAAAGGTTACCACTGGAAGAAAAATTGTAATTCCAAATTCCATCGAAATGGTTACAGATTATTTGATAAGGGATTTCAGGGAAGATGAAAAGGAGGCCAACCACTGGCCCCACTAATGACTAAATTTAATCCAAGAATTCATCCTAGCTTAGCCAGTTCCTTGCTAGAATTAATCCATTTTCTGAATAATAAACTTTCTTTTTTCTCCAGATTTCTTTAGCCACGTAAGATGTGATTTATTGATCTTTGATAGGATGTCATATATTTGTTAGAGTATGCGTGAAATGCCCGGGAAATGTTTTTGAACAGTCTGTGTGTCTCTATGTTGTGTTTATGTGTCTCTGATCTGTTTGTAATGGTTTTGGTTGTCTGTGATCACAATGGAATTTTGGAGAAAATAAATCTCTCTCTCTTTCTCATTCATTCCGGAGGAATGGGAAAGACAGACAGAGGAGTTTGAGAAATTCAGAAAAATAACATCTCTAATATATTTCTGAGTGTTTTAAACTCTAAAAAAATTTAATTAATTAAAAGAAATCATATTCTCTGCTCTCATTAAGGCGAGAATCAACAAGATAATTTGTCTACTTTTCTTCTTCCATTTCTTACTGGCCATAAGAAAGGGAACAAAGAAATCATAAGACAATGACAGGGGACAGATTTGATCCCACCGTCAAATTCTATCAACAGGTTAAATACTGAGATATATATTTAGTCAAATTTAATAAGGATTCTAAATGCAATCTAAGAAAATTTTTATTCAGACAGAAAAAGCAATGATTCTGAACTGTGTACTGAGGTATAGAAGTGCAATTTAAAACTTTCTTAGCTAATCAGAATCATCAATTCACCTAAATGCTTAACTGAGAGTGGTAAAAACCTTTCAGACTGCCACAAGTTTAATCTACCATTAATCACACTGATGTTAGTAAAAATCTTAACATAAATTATTAGAACAATACCATTGGCTTTTATTTCGTAATTAGATACCTTTGAACAGAGAATGGTTCATGAGAAAAATTTAACCTAAAATTGAATCATCTATGCTGCCTCAGTTTAGCAAGAAAAAAATTTTTGGAAAGTCACAAAACATAGCTCCTTTTTCTCAAAACTCACAGCCCTTTCTCAAATTCATTAGTATGCATGTTTGCTAAGAATTTGAATAGATACTGATGGTATAGTATAACTTTATTGATTAACAGTTAAAAAATGGAATTTCAGTTAATTTTACTTGTGCACAAAAATTATATTGAAGAAGTTATTTATTAAGACTTGCAGTATGTAAAGTACAGGCTTAAATAATCAAATTTACCAAAAATGCTTATCAAACTGAATTTGAGGATTGCAAAATAAAAGGGTAAAGCTTATAAGGATACTAGTTCATGATTTAAAAGAAATATTTAATCAGGTAGGTGGATTTGTCCTAAGGTATAGAGAGGCCAGACTACAGATTTTATTCTTCTTTAAGCAGAGGTCTGAAAGAATAATTAGTATGTATATATATAGGAAATATTGTTAAGAAGTTTTAATCAGGGACAATTTGGACGTAGTGAAATTTAAATTAATATTCATTTGGAAGTGATAAATCATCAAGGTTTTAAAATAATCATGCACATTTTATAAATGCAATAACTAAAGAGTTAAAGAGCACAGCCCCTTGAAAAGCTGCTGCAGCCTTTGACAGGTTTCAAAAGTAATTCAACCCCTTCTACACATAGGAGGGAGAGGCTCTGACTATAAATATTTTCAGCAACAGTTTTTACTAACTCAAACTTGGTAAAGGGAAACAATTAATAAGAAGCTAATGTTAATTTTGTAACTTACAGAAATCTGGCTCAACTTCAGTAGTTATCTCTGTTTCAATTAATATCAGAATATGCAAAAAATTATTATTGTGATAACTTTAATCTTTAAGGTATTAGATCCTAGCCAAATTATGTCACCTATGTTCACTATTTCACTAGTCCTTAAAGATTAATTGAATAGATTGGGATTAGAATTGAGATTATAATCTAAGAGTCAAAGGTATTAGGAAAAAGACAATTCAAATATTATTAATCTGTTATTATAAAATATTATTGAAAATTCACTACATTATAACGCAAGAAATTAATTTGTATTCTCATAATATTTGTGATTTGTAATAGTGCATTCAAATCCAGAATATAAAATCACAATAAAATGTATAACCCTCATAATAATTTAATATCATTGTTAATATGTACTTGATTGTGATGGCATTAATATTATTATAATGTCTTTTACTTTGTAGTGATATTGATGCAATTAAAACTAATTAACAAAATTGTCAATATTATAACATTATAATGAAGAATGCATTTAACTAGAAATACTGATCATCTCAGTAATCATAAGGGACCTGAAATAAAACAATTATTTGCAAATGTAAAAATATTCCAAAGTACCTGGTTGCAAATTTTTAAATTTTTTAAATCAATAACCTTTGAAGAGTAATTTTATATCAAGATCAAAACATGTAAAAATTACAAGTACAATAATTTAAATAGTCAAAAAAAAACTGCTAGTGAGGAAAGGAATTTTCCTTGCTTCTAAAAAACTTAGAACTTCTAACAAACTTATTAACTCCTTCCTTAAAGTAAATTTAGAACCTAAAGGGGTAATTAGTAGCCTCATTGACTTATGATGCGATGTAGACAATAATGTTGCAAGCAAACAAAGCTATTACTAATATTGGGTTTTAATGAAATTGTTATTGAATGTTATCAAATCACATGTACCTTACCTTGTGAAAATTGAAAACATATGTTCAAATGTAAACTATGTGTAAAAGCTATTTGTTAAAAATTGAGCATGCCTATTTGCCATAATATATGATTTGTATTATGAACAAAAAGTTTAAGTAAACTGACTATCACAAAGGGACTAACCAGCCCCTGCCTCAACCCTCTCTAATCAAGAGAACAGTAATGAAAACTTAATTTCAAGGAAAGTTGTTCACTCTTTTTCTATAATTACTGGAAAGAATTACTAGATAATTTATTCATTGAGAAATTGTTGAAAAAAATTTGTTTATCATATTTTGTAACATTATAATTTTTCATTGTGCATGTAAATCTTGGAAACCTTACAAATTTTATTGTAATAATTACTGTTTAAGGTAAAAGTCATTGGATTTGCAATTGATATTACTCATTATGGATCATTGAATTGGATTCACCATTCAAAAGAATGATATCACCGATAAATAATCTCTGACTCTTACCTCAAGTCAAACAATGTTATACTCCCTTCCCTCCTTTTTCCTTATTCAAAGCAAAGTGATATAAAAAATTGAAGCCCCAGAAATTCAAATATGTAAAGCAAGGCAATATGTTCCACTGTTTACTTATGAAACTGGTACCCATCCCAAGTGTTGTTTCAGTGAAAGTTAGTTTGAACCTCTTATAAATTAATTTATTTGTATAACTTCTGACCATCAATTTGAATAACTAATTACAATACAAAGAAACAAATAATACCTCAGAATTATAATATGGGGATCGAGGTTTTATTCATACAGGAAACGGATCTGAGTTTTGGGTAAAAGACATTTCACTAAATCTAAACTATATATGTATATATACATATATATATATAATTTTGAAATTTAAAACAGTTTTTACTTAAAAAACATTGTATTTTTCCCTGAATTTTTAATTTTCTTATTGCTTTTACCAATTGATTCACACAACCCCAAAACTCAGTCATGTATCATTAACTGATCTAGATGTTAGCCTTAACCCTCTTCAGGGGAGAATGTGTGTTTTATAATCTATAATGTAAAGTTGAAATTCTTTTGAGAATAATTTCAGGATAAGAAGTTTGCCACCTCCCCAGAATCCAGGCGATGAACCTGTTTGGAAGAAGACACCATGAAGATGCCTGCAGAGACCTACACCGCATTAAGAAGATCCCATAATGAACTTTGGGGTGCAGTTAATTGAAATATGGGGAATTGAATGCATCTGTTTTGAATGTACACTCATGCCAAAGGAGACTGCCCCCAATTGGCTTTTTGTCAATGCGTCTAGTAATCATGTGATCATTGTTTTTGTCCTTTTTTCCTTTTTAACCCCCAAAATTTGTGTAACTTAAAAGTTAGTTATGTTTGCAAGAGCCTTCAGGAAGACCACCTTTCCTTGGATCTCATAAGAGAGATTCACATACCCCAACATGTGGATACCCTC
This sequence comes from Gracilinanus agilis, assembly GCF_016433145.1. NCBI lineage: Eukaryota > Metazoa > Chordata > Mammalia > Didelphimorphia > Didelphidae > Gracilinanus > Gracilinanus agilis. Next base: position 731 of record NW_025395328.1, on the reverse strand, counting down.
TCAAAAAATGTTTCCCTTGCCCTTCTGACTCAAGAGAAGATACATAAGGGATTAGAAGTAAGAATCAATGTTCTTGAAGAGGCTGTTTTATACATTGGCAATCAATTGCAAAACATTAAAGTCCGGCTTAAAGCAAGGTGTCATGCAGAATTTAAGTGGATCTGTGTGACCCCCCTTGTCTATAATCAAACAGATGTTCCTTGGGAAAATATACAACAGCATATTCTTGGTGTATGGAATCACTCAGAAATCTCTATTGATCTAAAAATGTTACATGACCAAATTATGGAGATCAGTCATTCTTCTGTTTCTGATTCCATTCCCAACCTGGCTTCTTCATTTATTGAGGGTCTTTCATCTTACATCTCTCATAATAATCTAATACCCACCCTCAGTACTGCTGGATTTTCCCTTTTCTTATTCCTTATAGTTTTGTTTTGCTTTCCATTTCTCATTAGATCACTCAGTTCTTCAATAAGGCAAATTCAAATCGAGCTAAAATGTCTACAATTCAAAACAAAAGAAAAGGACATTAAGAGCAAGAGAGGGTTACAAGTGGTCCTTTATCATAATCTGTAAATTAGAACAGAATCCTTTTGTACTCTCTATAACTGATAGTTGTGACCACTCTCTAAGTTCTAAAAAAAAAAAACAATTTTTTTTTAATAAAAAAAAGGGGGATTCTGTGGGAAGCCGTTCTATGTATTAAAGCCTTTGGAGAAATAGGATCA
>NW_025395327.1:0-3021 GCF_016433145.1 Gracilinanus agilis | reverse complement strand
AAAAGTCAAAGAGCCAGGATTCTTTTTAAATAAAAAAGAAACAAATGATAAACAGACATTTATCAGAGATGTCTTCAAAAAGGCATCTTCCTGGAGTTAGTAGAGATGCATGCTTAATTAACTCTTGCACCTTTCTCAGTGAGAGCCTGGACCAGTGAGAGCTGGCGATCATGCTGAGCCCCCTCAGGCAACCATCCATTCCTTGAAGGAATCTGATTGCCTTCTGAATCACAAGAGCATGGAAAAATGGCAACCATTAAACTACATTCCATCTAGTGTTACTAATTGATGGGGGAGAGAACAAGGGGAGCCACTGGGCAGGGAAACAGACCCTGGCACTTGAGTACTTCCTCCAATTCTTAATCCTGTGACCTGGTTACTACCTCAACAGTAAAACTGGGATGATAATATTTGCACTTTGTCACAGTGTTCTTGAAACCAAAAAAAATCATATTATAATTTCTCACTGTTTTTATTTATAATTATTTTTATATTTATAAATTTATATTTCTAAACATGTTTACAAATATGTTATTTATAATTATTATTTTATATGTATAAATATAAGTTGTTTGTAATTATTAATTAGTTTCTTCATATAAATGAAAATCCCCATGAGCTCCATAACCCCCCAGATAACTAGATTTTATTAAAAATTGATGAGTAACTGGACTTGAAATTTATTAAATGTTACATAGCTTTATGTAATCTCAATACATAATGGTCTCATAAAGAAAATAGAGATTTCTTTGCTTGGGTATTGGATTTCAGTCTTTTGGGTCATTCCCAGGTGGCACAACAAATAGAGAGACTTGGAGTCAGGAAGCCTTGAATTCAAATCTTGCCTCTGACACATGATATAAACGTGAGAATGTCAACCTTTCAGCCTCAGTTTCCTTACTGATAAAATGGCGATATTAATAGCGCGTACCTCACAAAGATGTGAAAATAAAGTGGTTGTGAGATTGTGAGGAGAATGTGAGGATAATGAAGTTGATGTGAGTTAAGATATGTAAAACACTCTGCAAATCTTAGTGGGCAATATAAATACTTTTTCTTGTCATCTCTTAATGATGCAGATCCCACTTTTATATAATATATTATATATATTAATATATGCATTTAATTAATTTCCATTACATACNTTTCTTGTCATCTCTTAATGATGCAGATCCCACTTTTATATAATATATTATATATATTAATATATGCATTTAATTAATTTCCATTACATACATTTATATATAACATAATTATATACATTAATTTAATTAATAATTGATGCTACATTAATTGTTAAATAAATTAATTTTATATATATGTATTTTAAAGCTGACAAGGACCCTGAGATATCAAGTGATTTGCCAGTCCTTTTTTTTTTTTTTTTATTTGTATCAGAAGCAGAACCAGAATGCAGGTTTCCTGACTAAAAGGCAATTCACTTACTTCAAGATTGTGGCTTTCAGTAGGCAGGTGGTAAAGGTTTTACTATCATTTTACTTTTAAAGATAAGGAGACGGAGACTCTCTAGAATCATGTGAACTCTCATTTGCACCCACATCTTTGCCTCCTGCTCCCCAAACATTTTAAGTGAGGTGGAAGTTGGTTTTGCCTAGATTGGATAGCAATTTGTATAATCAGTGTATATTCATTAAAAGTTTGGTAATGGTGAGGTGATTCCTTCTATACGTGCTAACTTTTCAACATGAATTCATCCTTTGATAATACTGTCTAATTCAAAGAAAAGATGACTTATAAAGATAGGGTGCCTGCTCAAAGCAGCTAAACAATTATCCATTATCGTTATCGGAGCAGAAGCCTGAAAATCATCCCTGAATGTGTGCCTCGCACAGTACCAACGGAACGTACATGATAAATGCTTAATGTATTGAATTTGACTTAATCAAATTTTGTTGATCATTTTAGACAGTTCCAGGTCCAACTGCAGCATTACAAATAATAATAGTCTAAAGGATGTCATACAAGCCTCTCTGCTTTCACCCTCTCTGAGAAATAAAATAAATGACACTGGCATTTTTTTGTTGCCTAGCAACAATGATTTAAAACTACTTAGCAAAGTGGTTGTAAACTGCTTTACATAAATTATCTCATCTATTCTTCACAGTATCCATGTGAGGTAGATGATGAAGGGTTAATGATGCCCATTTGAAAGAGGTGAAAAAAAGAGTTGATTACCGCTTCAATAACTTTACCTTCCTTCCTCTCTAAAGTTACTTAGTATTTTGAACATATGTATAGATTTTTCTCCCTCGTTAGAATCTAAGGAATTTGGAAATAAAAGCTGTTTCCATTTTTTCCCCTTTGTATTTCCAGTCCTTCATCTTGTGCCTGGCACATATCTGTCAGTTGATTTAGTGCTTAGTATGGGCTCAGTATGATTCACAGAAATAGCAGGAATAGTACCTGTCCTCTAAGAGTTTACATTCTAATAAGAAAGACTGAACATATATGTGTAGGTGTATAGGTTTACACACATATGCAATGTATATGTATTCATAACATATATTATATACCCATATAATGTGTATCTATATATTCATTATACATAATGAATAGAAAGTAGTTTGGGAATGAGGATGAAGCATCTGGGTGAATCAAAGTTCTGGATTGCGGCAGTCAAAAAATTAGGAGAGATGATTTCAGACCCTTCCTTACTGTGTGATCCTAGCTGTGTCACTTAACCTCCAGCTCCTCATCCTTACTGATCTGCCTTGGAAATTATATTTAGAATCAATTCTAAGTTAGAAGATTAAAACATGTTTTTTTAAAGTTATGGATGATAGAGGGATTAAGTATCTGATCGTTCCATGTACAACAGAAATGAAGTGAAGGTCCAGATCGAGGGAAATGAGGAGACGTCTAACCTGGAAAACCAGAGTGTAAAAGGGGACACCAATGCCTATAATAAAGTCCCCAAATATAAGGGTGATGTCTGGGGAGAAAAGGAAGACTTAGAGATACTAGAAATGACAAACAAGATGATCATAAAAAAACAACTAA
>NW_025395326.1:0-5978 GCF_016433145.1 Gracilinanus agilis | reverse complement strand
GCCAGAAATAGTTCAGTAGACTGCCAGACTGATTTTTAAATCCAACATTCCCTTCTTTTTCTTTTGATCCTGAGGAATCATCCTCAGGTGGTCCTTTAAAGATAGGTGTCTGCACACGCCATATCAAGGGTGGGGGTTGTCAGGGTATGCTGATGCAGGACCATAAGCTAAATGGTGTTAATTCATTCCTTTACAAAAGCTGCTAGGCAGTTAAGAATAAGGCGAAGGGTACATAGTGGAAGCAAAGGGATTTTCCTGCCTATAGTTTGCCTGAAAAAAACTTTTTCACTATGGGGGTACAATGTTCTATGCTGTCTCTGGGGTACAATGTCCCACAATGTCCCATGCCTTCTCCCCTCCCCTCCTCCAAATGTCTAAGGGAAGAGGGTCGATGGTTTCCATCTTCTGTAGCTTCTTCAAGCTGAGAAGGGGCGTAGAATCTCTGAGAGGGGGAACAGGAGGAGGAGCTGTGGGCACAGGGTCTTCAGAGGCACCTCTGCAGCGAATGCCAGGGTCCTGAAGGCTTGGAGACCAGAGACTGTTTCCCCAGACTGATAGACAGGTCAAAAGGGGAGCATCCATCCCTAAGGCAGAAGTATAGAACCTAGGACTAGGGCAAATACTAGAACACCAGATACAAAAAAAGAAAATTAGCACAATAGAAACTGATATTAAACATTAACATTTGGGTATCTTAGCCAACAGATTTTATCCCCAGAAATCATCCTCTGACAGGAATTAAACCTTTTAGGAAATTTGATCCCTAAGTTGTTTGCAGAGTTGGCATGTGATGTTTCTGTTAAAAAAATATCCTTTCATAAGGCCCACATTAATATGGCATCTATAACTACTTGAATAACAACACTTTACAGATAAATTTCTTTATCCCAGATCCTGGAGGAAATCCAGAAAGTTTTGGTTTATATTTCCAAGCTCAAAATCCCACTTTAGTTATGGTAAATTAAGGCTTCAAGCTACAAGTCATCTATCACTAAACTTCACCTACTCCTCAAGTGTGTTCCCTAACAATTTGACAATTTTCAGTTATTAACCTAATAGGTTGTTTGGAGAGATGGAAACATTAATTTACAATTTGAATTAAGTGCTGATTATGGGAACTTGCTCCAAAAAGGGAAGGCAGATAGGAAAGCATTTCCTCATGTCCCAAGGGACACATAGTGAGGGGCTCCATGTGTAGGCTAAAGCTGTCACTGGCTCATGCCATCCTTGTGTCACTCAAGCATTAGTAGCCTAGATGGTCAGAAGAGGTCCAGTCCAAGTTGAGCCCTAGAATTGCCTCTCTAACCATCACAGAATATTCTCTGTCTTTTGCACTATATCACTACTGGATCCCAGAAGCCTTTTCCTTCCTTAAAAGACAAGTCTTTCCCATTACAGCTCAGAGAAATTCTGCTAAGCAGCATTCTGGAAACAATTTCCATACCCTCAAACAAGCCTTTCACATCCCTACCAGGCTGATCACTCAGTTATTCTTACATATTTTGGCAATAATTAATATCACACTTTAGTCACAAAACCTGAATTAAGGAACAGGAGTGCTGGATTGAGTAGCTCCACTGTAAATATAAATCAGGGCTGTATCATCTCCTGTACCTGGGCCATCTGAAAGACTAAGACAAGCCAGACAGGAATCTCTTCAGTGTAACTTTCAAGAGAAATTCCAGAACTATTTATGATTTTCCCAACACCATATACACTAACTTTAGAAATTATTCCTAGGTCAGGGATCCAATTAAAAGAGTAGAACATCTATCTATTCTCTTTCACCTCCCTATCTGTTCTCTTTCATCTCTCCTTCTCTCTCCTTCTTCCTCTCTCTTTTTCCCTCAAACCCTCTGCTTAAAAAGCAGAACACAACTTCCATTTACCCATCACGAATCTGCATACTCAGGACATCCAAATCTCTCTTTCTTCTGTATTCAAACACAACACACCTTACCTCTTCACTTTCTCAGACTCTCTATTACCATCACAAAAACAAACATACCATTTGGTATCCCTTCAAATGCTAATCAATAACTCCCAAGAATTGAGACACTGTAACTTTAGCATAGTGCTCATTATAAGATTCAGTTCATAGTACAAATTGGTAAACTGAGGTAACCTCTGAGTATTGAACAAAACCCATGGTACAGTCAGGTTTACAATGAGCTTTTGCTTACATTCAAACAACACTTAAAGCACATGTTTTAGCAACAATTTACATAAAAATCATACTTAAAGGAATATCATAAAGCATGTAGTATTACAGGGTCTATTTTCAATTACAAGATTTGAAACCTTTTAAGCACTATAAACCTTAAAGAAAGCCTTTTGACCAGCAGGCTGTTTATCTATTTTCAAGAGCAGGGAATCAAATGTAATAATGAAGTTAGTTAATTTTAATACACTGAGATGGAAAACCATTTATGATAACTTTAAACCTAAAAAATATTTTTAATCAATTTAAACAGATACATCTCTGGCCACACCCTGATAGCCAAAGCCCAGAGGATCTCAGACAGACCCCCCACTCACTAAATACTTCTAAGCTAAACTTGGAGTCCTCTCATCCTCAGGGCCTCCTTCCCGAACCCAGGGGTTCACCATTTGCACCCCTATAACAACTGTACTGCTAAAAAAGAAACCTGTTTTACAAGATATCCATGACTTTTCTATCAGCTTTTACTTGCTTGAACATCTCTTTAAAACTCTGAAGTATACAATTAAAATATACTCATCTTTAAACTCTTTCAGATCTTATTTATGTACTGTGTTGCTATATCAGTTCCTAAGTATCAAAGTGGAACAATTAAAAGTATTTCTCTCTTTTCCTTCCTGTTTGCAAGGAAGGGTTTATGAGCAATTTACCCTAAGGCTGCCTGGCTTGATTTAGGTTTTTATGACTTAACAACCTTGTCTCTTATCTCTCTTTACCAAGTGAGATCACCTACAATTTAAAATTTAGCATGTACCAAAATCTTCATAATAAATTATTTTCAACAGACTTTAGTTTGAACTGCACAACTTCCAAATAACTTTAAGTCCTTTAGCAATCTTTCAGTATGTAAACAACTGAATTTCAAAGCCATTTACTTTCAGACCTCTGTTTAAACAGAATAGAACCTCTAATTCAGTTTCTTTTTACCTCAAAGCATTGTTTACATAACTGATTAAATTCCATCAATATTATTTTGATTTACCATTTGTTCTAGAATTCACACCTATTATTTCTTTATCAATTACTCTTATTTCCTCTGGCTTCTCTTCCTTTACCATCATTATTGCAAAAAGAGGAAAGTTACTATATTTAATTGCATGTGATCCTATTAGCTTCCTGGGCTGGTCAAATTTTCTCTTGTTAATTTCATACAGTTCATATATTCTTAACCTATTGAAAAACTTAATTCTCTTTATAGTCCAAATGCATACATATTTTGTATTCATTCATCATTACTTTCTAGCAATTTGACTCTAAATGCATGTTAATCTCTAGATCACAAATTCCTTCTTATACATTGCACACATTTTTACCAAATTTTCAGTACCTGTATTATTAAAATCCATGCACAGATTAACCACTTTAAAAACTTCTTGTGTATCATATGATTACATGTTGCTAGTTCTGACAGCACATACATTAAAAGAACATCTCATTTTAAAATACCAAGTTTAAATTCTAGAATAAGTTCTCAATAATAACATTACAACTTTTTCTGAATGACTTTTACATCTACAAAGTAGCCAATACAATTTTTGACCCTATAGAATAAACTTTCCCTCTCTGTGTCAGACTGGCTATTAACCACATTTAGACAATTCTCAATTCACTGAAACCAAGGCTTAACAAACTTCTAACCATGAGTTTTTGTGCTCAATAAAATCTGGTTAATATTTCACATTTGACTGACAGTTACCACAATAAATAAAATTACATTGTACCATATCAACATCATTAGCAATCCTCAACCCTTAAAATCAGATCTTAAGTGAAAACGCTTCCAATTGTGGAGTAAAATCTCCCTTTTCTGCTCCGAATTTTTCTTTTTCACTCCTTTGGGGGCCCATCCAAAGGAAGAAAGAGGAAAAATCATTGAACAGATATTTTCTTTTGTCCTCTACTGAGGATTTTTGACTGTGGGAAGTTCAATCTTTCAACTCCCCCTCTTTTTTTTTTTTTTTGTAATGTCCAATTTAAGAATACATAGAGACAAGACCGTGACAAAGACAACAATAAACAAAAACATACAACCTTATGATAAGCATGCTTTAAAAGGAAAAAATCAGTTCTTTAGGATCCATGTTTAAAAAGAAATATTTGCAGTGAGAAAGCTCATTAAAACAGTTGCAGCACACTGGCCCCTTCAACTGAGGGTACTCAGGTACAGCCATCAGCCATCTGATTGGCTGAGCTGACTTCCTTGTCCCCTAACTCTCCCTGTGCTTTACACTCTGATTGACCAAACTTGTCTCTCTTTTTGGCTGTGATTTCTAACAAATGCTTCTTGTAGCACCTAAACAAACTGCTATCTGCTAACAGTGGGCATTGGAAGTGAGCTGTTCATTAAGCTGGCTGTGTTTCTTAAGGAAAGAACTTTGAACTTTCAATCCCCTCCAGTTCAGATGTTAAATCTGCCTCCAGGTCTGAGAGGTTTATTTAGAATCCTCTCCCTATTCAAATATTGTCTGCTGCCGGAGTAGCAGAGTTCCTCCAGTTTGGGAGGTGAGAAATGTAGATGGGGGCAGGGGAATTGCCGAATGTTTGCAGTTTTCCCCTCTGAACTCGCCTTGAAGCTGGGGAAACCAGCAAGCACCAGGTTGACTCTCCCTGGCTCATGATAAGGACGGAAATAACACCAAAGACACAGACCCAGCCAGGACACACAAAAGACGAACTAAGGACGGTTTAAACCTGACAGATTCCTGACTGGCCAAGACAACACAAGACAAAGGTGCGCACACTCACACTCACTTGCCTGGGGGAGCCCAGACAGATCCCAAACAATTAATGTGGGGATCCTGCCTCAGTCCTCTCTCTCCTCCCCACCTCCAGTGCGTCCACTGGCCTTCCTCAGGGGACTCGAACCCCTGACTTGGGGCCTCAATCCCCAAGAAAATCCGGCTGGACTCAAACCAACCGGACGGACTCCAAAGACAGGACTTGAACCTTTTGCTTTGGGGTCCTGTTAGGCCTCAAACCTCACCAGTTCCCGTAGTAATTCCAAGGGAATAGAGAGATCAATTGGTCTACGTGGCCTGCCAGTCACACACAGCACTTGCTCCCAGGGTTTCCGACCTTTGTCCACATGGATCAAAAGGAACTGCGTACTTTCCCCAGTCCTCTCTCAGAAACAGGTGGAAGGGGTGCCCCTGGCAGGTGAGCTTGGCTTAGGTTCCTCCGTATCAAACCCGGAGCAGCGGGGCAAGCCGAACCACTTAGCTGTATGCTTACCAGGGCATCACCTTCCCCATCAGTTCAATCACACATCCACACACATGCAGAAGGGGGCCTGTGGTAGGCTCTCTCCTCATACAATGCAAGCACACAATCACACAACCACATGCACAGGCCACCCAACCCCAGATCTCCTCACCCTCTTGGCTCTTCTGGCAGTGGGTCCTTTCCTGGCCATGGGAGACGAGCCCCCATATGTTGTACCCAAATTTTAATACCTAACCCAGGTTCGATCATGGCCAGAGGAAGAACCACACTGACAATGCAATATGCAAGAAGAGGCTCATTCTTTACTAGCAATAATAGCTAGGGTCGCTAGGCAGAGAGGCATGCCTGAACGACCCCTTGGAATTCTCAGCCAAGAGTTTATATAGAAATGTTTGGGGAAGGGGGTTGGTACATACATAATTATCAAGGTAGTGTCAGGGACAGGTGGTCAGGAAGCATCTGGGGAGGGGGGTTTCAGGGTCAGGGGGCTGGAAGCATTTGGCAAACATACATTAAATAGGCAAATATTGTAAAG
>NW_025395325.1:0-3018 GCF_016433145.1 Gracilinanus agilis | reverse complement strand
ATGGAGTAGCGGATCTGCTCCGAAAACGCGCAATAGAACAAAGACACGAAGAAGGAGACCAGTACCTGCTGCTTGAGAGTCAGTACTCTTTGCCCGGCGATCCTTCCCATTTCTCTGGCTCAGTGTGGTCGGAAACTCTTTAGTTCCCCAGAAACCGAAACGTAGATGAAGAAGAACCAATTTCTCTGTCTAACCTAGTATGAATGAATATTCGTGTTCTCCAGGAGCTTAAATGTATAAACAGTGAGTCTGCTCTTCCATGTAAGCTTTGTTGCTGGGCAGGAAATTCCCAGCAGGAAACTACAAGAGATTCTGTTTCAGCTCTCCCTCCACTTTGGCCTATAGCGGCGCCCAGTGTCTTGATCGGAGAATTTCAGTCAATTCATAGATTAATTTTTCTTCAGGACAGAATTGCAGTGACAATCAGGAAAAAGAACTTCTTGGCAAATATCTGCTGACGTATTATTAATTGCTCCTCCTCTCAATATCCAATTCTCTCTTTTCCACCAGTTGGGTTAGGAGTGTTAAAAATGCTTTCCCCCTACCCTCCAGCAGCCAGTTCCGTATAGTTTATAAGGTATTGAAACTGGAATCAAAAAGGTTTGGGATTCCAACCCAAATCCTGTTCCAGACACCACCCATGTGACCCTGAACAAGTCCCTTAAACTACCTATGCTCTCTGTGCTTAGTTTCTTCTTTGGTAAAATTAGAGTGTTGGATTCTATGCTCTCTATGGTCCCTTTCAGCTCTATGGTCCCTTTCAGCTCAAAATCTCTGATCCTCTCATCTCATAACTGAACCAACAAGATGATAGATATGACAGATGTTGTTTGTTGAGAGCATTCGGGTTATGTCTGAATGACTACAGGGAAGGAAATTAGATTGGTAGTCAAGATCCCCACATTCTGTGTCTGACACTATCCCTGATGCCCTCCTCTCAGTCATGCTAGAGTTGGAGCTTCTGTAGAATGGAAAGAGGATGAGGGACCAAGCCAAGATGGCAGCCTAGTTAGCAGGGAAAGTTTGAACTGCTCTGACAATCCTTCCAAACCAGAATGGAAAGAGGAGCCCTGTTGCTTTTTAAAATTTCTTTTATCTATAACAATCTGAGAGAAGCTGAGTGGGATCTGATCAATCTCCAAAGAAAGTTCATTTTCCAGAAGAATCTATGTATGCTAAGGATCAATGGTTTTTAGATTTAAACAGCAAGAAAGTTGAGAAATTACTTGTCCAACAACCTTTTATAATGTCTTTTGTAAACATCCTCTTAATAATAGTGGTGTTCTATCATTTAACTGGTTTTTTTTTATGTTACAAGTCTGTATCAAACAAAACAAATTTTCACATTCACCATATCCAAAACAAAGCAGAAAGAAATGAAACCATGAGCTCCAGTTTGCACTGTGGATCAATCACTTCTCTCTGGATGTGTCTAGCATGTTTCATTGTGGGTCCTTTCAGATTGTGGGTGGATTTTGTTACTGATCAGGTCTTTCATAGTTGATTGTCATTGAAATGTTATTGTGTAAAATATTCTGTTGGTTCTATTCATTTCATTTTGAACTTTTCATGCAAGTGTTTCTAGGTTTCTCTGAAATAATCCTCTCCATTATTCTTTCGGTTCAATTGTATTCCATGACATTCATATGCCATAAATTATTTAGCTATTCTCCAACTGATGAACACCCTCTCAGTTTCAAATTCTAAGCTGTCACAAAAGGAACTGTACATGTTTTTGTACGTGTATTATTTCCTTTCTCTTTGCTTTCTTTAGGATATAAACCTAGTAACAGTATCTTTGGGTCAAATGGTATGCATAGTTTAATAGTTTGGGGAATGTTTATCATTTTTGCCAATATGATGGATGTGAAGTGACAGTCATGCCTAGATTGGTGAGGGTAATGAATGCCATTAAAAGGTCAAATTTTATGCAATTCTGCACTTTTTGAAGTTGTAATTGATTCCTTCTCAGTAAATAAATTCAAATAATATAACCACTTAAACATGTAATTGAGATTTTAATTTTCTTCATTTTCTCTTTTTAATTCTTTTATTATCTATTTTGAAATAATCATTATGTAGGGACCACCAAAATGACTTGCAAATGGGATTATACTTTGAAGGATGAATGTGATTCCTTTGGAATACTTCCCTCCAACCTAGCCACTCAGATTTTGATCCATTCATGAAATCTCATTCCATATAACTCTTGTCCCATTTTCTCCTATATTCTCAAATCAGAGATCTGGAATTCTTTCTCTATTTCTTTTAAGCTTTTTAAAAAGGTTCCAGTGAAGAACTCAAATTGTCCATTTCCTCCTTTTCCAAAAGTGGTCTTGATGATAATTTTCATTCAAGTTTTTTTTCTGCAAATCATCCTTACTGATTTGGTACAGTTTGCTTATGCTCACTCTGATTTTCTTCATTTGGGTCAACAGAAATTTTGATTTCTCAGAGATTGCATTATTTTTATCCACATAGTACACCTAGAAGAATATTGGAACAAAAATATGATGTCTGTGCTGGGGAACTGCAAAAAATACTATTTCTTTATCAAATGTATTCCAGCCCACTTTTTTTCAGGCTTTCAATGCTGGGCCCAGATTGCTGCCCATCTTTATTGCAGTATTTGTCCTTTTTTTGGTATGCTGATGTACTGAATAAAAGGGATATCTTCCCAACTCTGTCTTATGCTGGAAAAGACATTCTTCTTACACTTAGTTTTTCAACCGTATATTATTAAGATGAATAGTTGTGGATCCCAACGAGGACATTCTGTAGGGTTCTAGGACTTGGTACCTTTATCACATACAGGAGCACTGGAAATCCTCACCACATATAGGAAGAATCTTCAGTTTGGATTTTGAATGAACTATCCTCGTTGACAATGGCAAATACCTTAAAATGAGCAAAAGTTTCCCTACTTTGTTCCTTCAACCAGTCCTTGTATGGCATGGGTTTTGGTCTTCATACTATCCTAGTTCCTCTCTTTTGGACATCCTCAAAGGATAATTAAAA
>NW_025395324.1:0-3846 GCF_016433145.1 Gracilinanus agilis | reverse complement strand
TCCACAGAAAGATTTTTGAGGCAACCACTGCCAGAATGATACACAAGAACAAGTGGCTCATGGAATATAACCCTAGTAATAGGTTTACACTTATTATTATTATTTCATTCAAATAAGGAAGATTATTCCACATAGTTCACCATTGGTATTTTCATTTTCCCAAAAGAGTCTAAGTGAATATTGAGTGGTAGATATTTAAAAACTGTTCTATTTAGAAATAACACAATTATTATGTTACTTACAACTAATATCACTGTAGCAAAACAATAAACCAAGTGACCGAAAATTCAAACATATCAGTTCTCTGAGTATTTCAATTATGCTAGAAATAAAGCAGCAAAGTTTCTTATGGTTAAAAATTGCACAAAATCATATTGGATTATCTCCAATGAATGACAACTTGAAATGCTCAAATTTGCTCTAAAACATGCTAAAATAAGTAATTTTTAAAAGATCAAATACTTTAAAATCAAATAGTCCATGAATACAAAGTATCCAATGGTCAAATAAGAACAAGTGTGTATCAAAAATGAAATAATTTAACTTTTAAAATGAAAAGATAGTGCTATTCCGAAAGGTAATATGAAAACTGGATTAAATAATTTATTCAATATCTGATAAGACAAATAAAGAATATGAAAACATAACCCTAGCACCATGCCTTCTAAGTTACCTCAATAAGATTTTCTCCCTAAGATGCTATATTGGCATGCTACACATTGTAGATTAGCTAAAGCAGGAAAAGTCAAGAAAGGATGTCACCTTGGAAAGCTACAATGAGGCTTAGTCCTTGGTTCTATCATTGAACCCATTAGATTTCCTAGAGCTGGAACAAACACCTTAGGATCAATTTTTCTACTCTTCACCCTAATTTTCATAGCTGTGAAAAATGAGGCCAGTAAAATGGAAACTGAAAGGGTATTCACTAACTGGTCAATGGCTGAAAAAGTCATTTTATAATAATGTGAGGAAATACTCTTTTGCTCTAAGAAATGAAGGCGATGGTTTAAGAAAAACCTGGGAAGATTTAAATAAACTGATGCAGAGTGAGGTGAGCAGAACCAGATGAACAATTTGTGCAATAATAACTGTATTTTAAAAATAACTGAAAGAATGAGAAACTCTGATCAACACAATGATTAGTCACAATCCAAGAAGACTCAATAAAACTTGCTGCTTACCTCCTGATAGAAATGTGTATGACTCTGGGTACAGATCAAGACCTATTTTTCTGGATATCAACAGTTGGGGTGTTGTTTTACTATACATGCTTGTAGCAGGTGCATTATTTTTCTTATTTTGTCAACAGAAGTGAGGAAGAGACGTGCTGGAGAGAAGGTGTTTTTGTTTGAAAATTAAAATATGAGGCCAGAGAGAGGAAATGATAGGGCTTCAAAATAAATTTTCTAACTTTCATTCAATGATTTAACAAAATCCTAGTCAACACATCCGCCAATATAGATGAAGATCTAGAGGCTATGCTTTCTTTTTCTTTTTTTGTGGCAGATGATGCAAATATGGAATGAACACAGTATTTCAGATGAAAAATTAAGATTCAAAATTATCTCAACAGCCTAGAAATATAAGCCTAGACTAAGAAGATTAGATATAAAAAATATAAAATTTCACACTTCCATCCCAAACTATGATTACATCAAATATAGGACTAGGGAGAAAAAGTGTATTAATAGTGATGTGTAAGAAACACACCCAGGTTTGTAGCAGGGCCTCACCCCAAGAATGGGAGACTAAAACTCCGTTCAATACAAATGTAAGAAAATAATTTTATTTGAAGAAGTTGTGATTTTTCGTAATAAAAATAATAGCCCAATAGCTGGTAGAATAGTCTGGGGACTAATCCCATAGCCCTAGGATTAGCCCAGGGGCTAGCAGAATATCCTCTTTGGAACTAATAGTATGGAGGAGCTACTCCACTATAGGGTAGCAGCTTCCTCAGAAGAATGGAGCTACCACACCCAATGGATCAGAGTTGGGATATTTATTGGGGTTTGGGAGCTTAGCATCTCCCTTTCCAAACTCAGGTGGAGGTATGTTTTGGGGTTTGTTGTCATAGGGAATAAAGAGAATGTGAAATATTGGGGGATTCTTCTAGAATGCCTGAGTCCCCAGTGTGCAGGTTCCATGTTCCTCCATTGTCCACCTTGTCATAATTTGTCAGGGAGATGTCTTAATGCCCTTCCAGAGTAGGAACTTGGGGAGGGTATATGGTATACTGGACGAACACTATAGGTAATTAATTATTTCTAAGAACAATATAAGCTATTAATAAAACAGAGAAGATACAAAGCTCATTCCTAGCACAGAATGTTACAGAGTGGCTAACTGAACAATCTAAAAATTGTGCTTGACTAATGCTGAAGCCACAGGTTTTGCAGTGGATGTTTAACTAGTGCTCACTAGTGAGAAATGCAAAGTTACAAAGTATGAGGGTCCCATTCCTATTACTGACCCTTACTGCCCACTGTCAGCCTACATCAATAGAAATTTACTTGAAAAAAGGTGTAGAAATTTGAATTGATTGAAAACTTAATGTGGGCCAACAGCATGATGTAGATACCAAAGAAACAAATGAAATCTAATCGTGTGTAATAGAAATATGTTGTTCAAAATGAAAGAAGCAATATTACTACAATCCTGTCTATTCCAACTTTGTACTGTTGAGACTTTATCTTCAATTTTTATCTTTAGTAAGAGGAAAAAATTTAAGGTATACATTCATAAAATAAAACCTGTCCATCAAAAGGAGCCAACATTGTCAAAAAGTATTGAAACAAGACTACATAAAGCACTGTTGAAGAAATTAGGAATAACATGAGAAGGTTGTTAAGAAGCAAATAGTAACCTTCAAAGATTCAATGAACTATCTATAAGACATAAAAGAAGGGATAGGAATAAGCATTTATATAGTACCTAGTATGTATCATGCATTGTGCTAAGCACTTTTTACAAATATTAACCCATTTGTTCACCCCTGTGAAGTAGGTAGTATTATTATACCCATTTTACAGTTGAGGAAATGGAGGGAAATAGTAGTTAAATGATTTGCCCAGGTCATAGAAGAATTATAATACACCCACTATATTACCAACTGCCTCTAATTTTATATTTTTTCTTTAATTTTTTGAGGATTTAAATATTTTATTTTTTTAGAAAAATTTTCATGGTTACATGATTCTCTAATTTTATTTCTAAAAGGAATTAGTTCTTTGTAGCTACAAAAGAGCTACATTGCAGAAAGTCAAGTTGGGGCTTAATATAAAGAAGACATATCTAATAAATATAACTTTTAAAAACTGACAATTTTTTTGCACCAATAAGATTTCTATTACTTATAGTCTAAAGGAAATAGAGTAATGTTATTGGGGGAAAGATTATGATTTTTGGCTGGAGGTAAGACAAGGTGAAAACTAAGATTCCATTCACATTTAAGTTATAATTGATAGAATATTAAATACATTCTATTAAAAATGAAATCTAAGCATACCTTTAAGAAGGACTGATTCTCAATAGAGAGGACTGATTCATTTGGTATTAATGCAGGTTCTTTTTTATCAGAATTCTGTGGTAAAGTATCTGCACAGTCTGGTCCCAGAAATATCAACTGGCTTTTCCGAGAATCAGTAGTGAGGGAAACCTCTTGTGTTTGTGTTTGAAGAAATGCTCTCACTCCATCAATGCCAACAAATTGGGAAGACTGGATATTTCCAAAATGCCCACTAGATACCCCTAGCAACCTGGAAGTTCTCCACCTGTGTAATCTGAGCGCCAATAAAATGACAATGAAGGTGAAAAACAAACAAGAAATGGCAGCTACCGAGATGACAA
>NW_025395323.1:0-8228 GCF_016433145.1 Gracilinanus agilis | reverse complement strand
CGGGAGCGTTGTCATTCACATCCAGTATTGTGACTAGAACTTTGGCTATGGCCAGAAGTCCAGCCCCATCTCGGGCTTCAATATCTATATCATAAAAATTGCATTCCTCATAATCTAGGTTTCCGAAAAGTCTTATATCCCCAGTCAAAGAATTCAAATGAAATAACTGGGAGATTTTCTCGGTAATTTTCTGGAAATGATAGGTCACTTCCCCATTTATTGCTTCATCCAAGTCGATGGCACTCACTGTGAGCAGCTCTGTTCCGTGTGGTAAATTTTCAAGTACGCTGACGCTATACACAGATTGAGTAAACTCTGGCGCATTGTCATTGGCATCCATAACAGTCACAAGAACTCGTAGAGTGCCAGAGAGAATCGGATCCCCCCCGTCGGAGGCCGAGAGGATGAGGTGGTGAACAGGTTCCTCTTCCCGGTCCAGAGCCCGATCCAGCAGTAGCTCCAGAAACTTGGATCCATCTGCTCGTTTCTCTACACGCAGAGAAAAATGGTGATTCGAGCTCAACTGGTAGGTCTGAACAGAATTCATTCCTATGTCTGCATCAAAGGCTTCTGGAAGGGGAAATCTTGTTCCTGGCACTGCGCTTTCGCTCACTTTGATTTCTCTTTCTTTCGCCCCAAAGCTGGGGATGTTATCATTGATATCAACTATTTCCACTTCTACTCCATAAATTTTCACTTTGTCTTCTAGCAAAATTTCTGCCTTTATATTGCACACGGATGCTTTCCCACACAGCTCCTCCCTGTCTATTCTGTCCGCTGTGACTAAACTGCCGCTTCTTACATTCAGAGCAAAATATTGTTTTTTACCTCCGGAGACTATGCGGGCTCCGCGCTCCGACAGCTTGTGGGGCTCCAGCCCAAGGTCCTTGGCGATGTCGCCCACAAAAGATCCCTTCTCCATCTCCTCGGGCACCGAGTAGCGGATCTGCCCGGACCGGACCTCCCACAGCATACCCAGGAGAAAGCAAAGCAGAACTAGCCCTGGGTAGCTCCCAAGCCTGAGTGCAGCCGCCATTGTTATCTTGCTAAGGTTCCTTTTATTCCTGCTTCAGATTCAACCACAGTAGAGATTAGCTCTTCAGTCCAAAGTGTCCGAACAGATCAAGACACACTTGTATCTTGGAGTCCATAAAAGGGTTTCTGGAAGATTAGGTTTTATCCGGAAGGTGTGTCTGACAGCGTCTGTCTAGCCTTTGTGAGATTTAGGCTGGATTTATCTCTCAGATTGGTCAACAGCGGCGCCCAGAGTCTTAACTGATTACTGCACCATTTCTCAGCAAAGGATCAAAACTTGATCTAGAATAACTTCATTTTTAATAATTTTATCGCTTGAAATATATTTTAAAAGGAGAATCAATTTAACTTATTTTTTCGT
Organism: Gracilinanus agilis; assembly: GCF_016433145.1. NCBI lineage: Eukaryota > Metazoa > Chordata > Mammalia > Didelphimorphia > Didelphidae > Gracilinanus > Gracilinanus agilis. Next base: position 6,832 of record NW_025395323.1, on the reverse strand, counting down.
GGCAAATTTAGAGAGTATCCAAAATAGGGAATAGTTGTAGATTGCAATAGAGAAACTCCGTCCATTTATTTCTTAGGAATAGTTTATTTTAATGATTGTTAGCTAAGTGAGTATTCATGTTCCCTTTACATTTTAAAAATTCCATTCTATATTCCCAGTGTGAACCTCAGTTTCGGGATATGTAATTCTCAAGTCAAATATTTCCCATCCCCCTCACCCAGACAGATGATGTGTTTTGTGCTAAGTGGGATGAAAGAAAGTTTTGAAAATGGGAGAATGGTTTTCTTATGTAGTGTTCAATTTTATGCCATGAACCTCCTAGAGAGATTCCAAATGTAATAAATTAAAAAAAAAACAGAAAGAATGTGATGATTTACATTTCTGTGTAGGCTACTCAGGAGATGGTTTATTTATTTATTTTTTTGGTATTAAATATGTTAATGTATTAATGAAGGGAATCTTCAGAGCTTTAGAATTTGAAAAGTAAGATCTAATCACTCTGTATAAACTTTGTATAATCATAATTAGCTTTTAATATTATACTGAGAATATATGACATAGAGGTTCCTAAACATCAAAGTATTCTACATAAGAAAATTAAATACAATTTTCATAAATGCTCTGGATATTTAGATTTTGACTCTTGAGGTATTTGAGACCTTACTTCCTTCATTGACAATGGTGGCACTCACTGTGAGCAGCTGTGTTCCCTGTAGTAAATTCTCAGGTACATTCATACTATACATAAACTGAGGCTAAGTACATAATTTTCTGTAAGGCAATATTTTTAGCTGAATGTGAAATACCTCTTGATTACATTTGCACCTGTTACATATTTACATTACTCAGGGAAGGGCTTTATTTCTAGATGATTAGATTATGCAGAATTACCAATGGGCACTGCAATAAAAAGTACTTTTTGAATGAGTATGATAAAAATAAAAACTCAAGATAACCTATTTTAGCATAGGTAATGTGAACATTTTTTTGTATTACTATCCATATTGGTAATAGGCTTTGCTCTTCTTGTCTTCTTATTGTGTGGGGAAAGGGTCTAGGGAGTGAGAGAATTTGGAACTGAGAAAAGTGTGCTTTAACAAACAAATTGAATTTTTAAAATGCCTCTTTACTGCCAGTAAGCTTTTTACATAATTTGAACCATGAAATTACCTGAAAGGGAAAAAATTCTCTGTCAAAGTCCATTAATTCATGAAGAAAATTAATAGCCAGAACAACATGTGTGAACCACCCAATTCCAGGGAAGCTTGATACATCATAAATGAGAGGTAAGGTACCCCTTCCTCTCTTTCTCTCCCCCAATCTACCTACTAAGAAAATGTTCTAAATGTTCACCAGTAAGTCAGAGATAGAGAATATGTCAAACTAACAAATCCCTAATTACTCACAAATGAGATATTTAAAGTTTAAGATCCAATGCTAATTAAGATATTGCACAAAAAGCAAAAAACAAAAACCGAAGAAATGATTGCAAAAACTTACGTGAGAAGGAATGACTATGTCAGAGGACATCTGAAGTTCCCCACTACTATTATTCAGGATGTCAGAAACATCATTAAAGAGGAAATCCTGTGGGAGTGACATTTCCCCAGTCATTTTCAGAAAATTATATTCCATCTTTTCCCCTTGAGAGGCCACACACAGATTATAAGAATATGGTAAAGTTCCTTCACTGTAGTTTGGGGGCACTCTGGGCCCAGTTTTAGAACAAAAATCCACAGAGAAGCATCTTAATATAGGTGAATTGGATGATCTTCCTAAGCGAAGGGCAATGGCCAGTGTCACTGTGATAAGGAACAACACTGAGATTAGGGCCAAAGCTATTACCAAATAAAACTGTAGCTCAGACTGGGGGTGTGGAATTTCCGTGCGCTCCTCCATCATCTCAGGCAGCGCCTCATGCAAACTATCTGCAAAGACCAGGTGCAGAGCCACAGTGGCTGAGAGAGGGGGCTGCCCACCATCCTGCACTGAGACTAGCAGGCGGTGCCGAGTTGCATCTTTGTCAGCTAAAGTCCTAGTTGTCCTGACTTCACCTGTGCGCAGTCCCAGGCTGAAGAGCCCCGGATCAGTGGCCTGCAGTACCCGGTAGGTCAGCCAGGCGTTATGTCCTGAGTCATTATCCACTGCCACTACTTTCGTGATCAGAAATCCAGGCTCAGCAGATCGAGGGACCATATCGAAGAGGATCGTGCTGTCAGTCCCCAGGGCCGGGTAGAGGATGACTGGGGCATTGTCATTGCTATCCAAGATGAACACTCGAACTGAAACATTTGCACTAAGAGCAGGTGAGCCAGAGTCACGGGCCTGAAGAATCAGCTCGAAGGTGCGGACCTGCTCATAGTCGAAGGAGCGCTGTGCAAAGATGTCTCCTCTGTGGCCATTGACAGACACGTAGGAGGACAGTGGTAAGATAGGGAGATCGCTCCAGATGATAGAATAGGTCAAGCTGCCATTTTGCTCCAGGTCTGGGTCCACTGCTGAGACACAGGAAATAGATGCACCTGAAGGATTGTTCTCGGGAACATAAGCCACATAGGAAGGTTGGAGGAAAACGGGGGCGTTGTCATTGACGTCTGCTATATGCAGAATGAAGGTTTTATTGGTGGATAGAGGAGGGATTCCTTTGTCAGTGGCAATCACAGTGATGTTATACTCCGGGGTCTGCTCACGGTCCAGAGCTCCGTCTGTCAGCACCTTGTAGTAATTCTTAGAAGAGGATTCTAACTGAAAGGGGATATTTCCTTGAAGATAACAGATAACCTCGCCATTTTCTCCTGAGTCTCTGTCACGGATTTTCAGAAACGCAACTACAGTGCCAGATTCGGAATTTTCTAGAACTGGACTGAACACAGATGCCACAGTCATTTCGGGAGCACAGTCATTTTCATCGAGAATGCCTATGTGGATTTTGCAATGTGTTGCTAGATCTCCAAAGTCTTTTGCCTCTATGCTTAGTGTATAACTATTAGTTTTCTCGAAGTCCAAATTATCCTTAGTCGTGATCTCTCCTGTCTTTTCATCCAAGTCGAATAAGAGTTTCATATCCTCTTCTATATTTTGAAAGGAGAAAATAATTTCCCCATTAACTCCCTCATCCTGGTCAGTGGCTGTCACATGCAATACCGAGGAGCCTGGTGGCAGGTTCTCGCTCACACTGATTCTGTAGACCTGCTGACTGAAAACCGGGGGGTTATCATTGGCATCCACTACATTGATTCTGATCTGAGCTGTGCCATTTAGGGCTGGCTGCCCACCGTCCAGGGCCATCAAGACCAAATGATGTGAACTCTGTTGTTCCCTATCCAGAGATTTTTTCAACATCAATTCAGGGTATTTATTGCCATCTGGACTCTGCTTCACTGTTAAATCGAAGAAACTGTTTGGTTCAAGGTAATATCTTTGCAGAGAATTAGTCCCAACATCTGAATCCACAGCGGGGTCTAGAGGAAAGGACGTACCTACTTGAATGGATTCTGAGATCTTTAAATCTACAGGCGTTCTTTTAAATAACGGAGCGTTATCGTTAATATCTAGCACGATCACTGTTATATGGAAAATATTGAGTGGATTTTCGACAACCGTTTCGAAATCAAGCGAGCACATAAGCTTCCTTCCACACATTTCCTCTCGGTCTATTCTGCTGCTCACCAGCAAGTCTCCGCTCTCTGAGCTGATACTAAAGTATTCCCTCTCTGCGCTAACTCGCAGCTTTCTAACTGGCAAGTCCTGTACCTTTAGTCCCAAATCCTTGGCGAGGTTGCCCACCACTGACCCTTTTGCCATCTCCTCTGGAATGGAGTAGCGGATCTGCTCCGAAAACGCGCAATAGAACAAAGACACGAAGAAGGAGACCAGTACCTGCTGCTTGAGAGTCAGTACTCTTTGCCCGGCGATCCTTCCCATTTCTCTGGCTCAGTGTGGTCGGAAACTCTTTAGTTCCCCAGAAACCGAAACGTAGATGAAGAAGAACCAATTTCTCTGTCTAACCTAGTATGAATGAATATTCGTGTTCTCCAGGAGCTTAAATGTATAAACAGTGAGTCTGCTCTTCCATGTAAGCTTTGTTGCTGGGCAGGAAATTCCCAGCAGGAAACTACAAGAGATTCTGTTTCAGCTCTCCCTCCACTTTGGCCTATAGCGGCGCCCAGTGTCTTGATCGGAGAATTTCAGTCAATTCATAGATTAATTTTTCTTCAGGACAGAATTGCAGTGACAATCAGGAAAAAGAACTTCTTGGCAAATATCTGCTGACGTATTATTAATTGCTCCTCCTCTCAATATCCAATTCTCTCTTTTCCACCAGTTGGGTTAGGAGTGTTAAAAATGCTTTCCCCCTACCCTCCAGCAGCCAGTTCCGTATAGTTTATAAGGTATTGAAACTGGAATCAAAAAGGTTTGGGATTCCAACCCAAATCCTGTTCCAGACACCACCCATGTGACCCTGAACAAGTCCCTTAAACTACCTATGCTCTCTGTGCTTAGTTTCTTCTTTGGTAAAATTAGAGTGTTGGATTCTATGCTCTCTATGGTCCCTTTCAGCTCTATGGTCCCTTTCAGCTCAAAATCTCTGATCCTCTCATCTCATAACTGAACCAACAAGATGATAGATATGACAGATGTTGTTTGTTGAGAGCATTCGGGTTATGTCTGAATGACTACAGGGAAGGAAATTAGATTGGTAGTCAAGATCCCCACATTCTGTGTCTGACACTATCCCTGATGCCCTCCTCTCAGTCATGCTAGAGTTGGAGCTTCTGTAGAATGGAAAGAGGATGAGGGACCAAGCCAAGATGGCAGCCTAGTTAGCAGGGAAAGTTTGAACTGCTCTGACAATCCTTCCAAACCAGAATGGAAAGAGGAGCCCTGTTGCTTTTTAAAATTTCTTTTATCTATAACAATCTGAGAGAAGCTGAGTGGGATCTGATCAATCTCCAAAGAAAGTTCATTTTCCAGAAGAATCTATGTATGCTAAGGATCAATGGTTTTTAGATTTAAACAGCAAGAAAGTTGAGAAATTACTTGTCCAACAACCTTTTATAATGTCTTTTGTAAACATCCTCTTAATAATAGTGGTGTTCTATCATTTAACTGGTTTTTTTTTATGTTACAAGTCTGTATCAAACAAAACAAATTTTCACATTCACCATATCCAAAACAAAGCAGAAAGAAATGAAACCATGAGCTCCAGTTTGCACTGTGGATCAATCACTTCTCTCTGGATGTGTCTAGCATGTTTCATTGTGGGTCCTTTCAGATTGTGGGTGGATTTTGTTACTGATCAGGTCTTTCATAGTTGATTGTCATTGAAATGTTATTGTGTAAAATATTCTGTTGGTTCTATTCATTTCATTTTGAACTTTTCATGCAAGTGTTTCTAGGTTTCTCTGAAATAATCCTCTCCATTATTCTTTCGGTTCAATTGTATTCCATGACATTCATATGCCATAAATTATTTAGCTATTCTCCAACTGATGAACACCCTCTCAGTTTCAAATTCTAAGCTGTCACAAAAGGAACTGTACATGTTTTTGTACGTGTATTATTTCCTTTCTCTTTGCTTTCTTTAGGATATAAACCTAGTAACAGTATCTTTGGGTCAAATGGTATGCATAGTTTAATAGTTTGGGGAATGTTTATCATTTTTGCCAATATGATGGATGTGAAGTGACAGTCATGCCTAGATTGGTGAGGGTAATGAATGCCATTAAAAGGTCAAATTTTATGCAATTCTGCACTTTTTGAAGTTGTAATTGATTCCTTCTCAGTAAATAAATTCAAATAATATAACCACTTAAACATGTAATTGAGATTTTAATTTTCTTCATTTTCTCTTTTTAATTCTTTTATTATCTATTTTGAAATAATCATTATGTAGGGACCACCAAAATGACTTGCAAATGGGATTATACTTTGAAGGATGAATGTGATTCCTTTGGAATACTTCCCTCCAACCTAGCCACTCAGATTTTGATCCATTCATGAAATCTCATTCCATATAACTCTTGTCCCATTTTCTCCTATATTCTCAAATCAGAGATCTGGAATTCTTTCTCTATTTCTTTTAAGCTTTTTAAAAAGGTTCCAGTGAAGAACTCAAATTGTCCATTTCCTCCTTTTCCAAAAGTGGTCTTGATGATAATTTTCATTCAAGTTTTTTTTCTGCAAATCATCCTTACTGATTTGGTACAGTTTGCTTATGCTCACTCTGATTTTCTTCATTTGGGTCAACAGAAATTTTGATTTCTCAGAGATTGCATTATTTTTATCCACATAGTACACCTAGAAGAATATTGGAACAAAAATATGATGTCTGTGCTGGGGAACTGCAAAAAATACTATTTCTTTATCAAATGTATTCCAGCCCACTTTTTTTCAGGCTTTCAATGCTGGGCCCAGATTGCTGCCCATCTTTATTGCAGTATTTGTCCTTTTTTTGGTATGCTGATGTACTGAATAAAAGGGATATCTTCCCAACTCTGTCTTATGCTGGAAAAGACATTCTTCTTACACTTAGTTTTTCAACCGTATATTATTAAGATGAATAGTTGTGGATCCCAACGAGGACATTCTGTAGGGTTCTAGGACTTGGTACCTTTATCACATACAGGAGCACTGGAAATCCTCACCACATATAGGAAGAATCTTCAGTTTGGATTTTGAATGAACTATCCTCGTTGACAATGGCAAATACCTTAAAATGAGCAAAAGTTTCCCTACTTTGTTCCTTCAACCAGTCCTTGTATGGCATGGGTTTTGGTCTTCATACTATCCTAGTTCCTCTCTTTTGGACATCCTCAAAGGATAATTAAAA
>NW_025395322.1:0-5892 GCF_016433145.1 Gracilinanus agilis | reverse complement strand
ATGGAGTAGCGGATCTGCTCCGAAAACGCGCAATAGAACAAAGACACAAAGAAGGAGACCAGTACCTGCTGCCTGAGAGTCAGAACTCTTTGCCCGGCGATCCTTCCCATTTCTCTGACTCTCTGCTGTCAGAAAAGGTTTAGTGCTCTAAGAAGCCGAAGTGCAAATTTGTGGTAAAATATAAGGATCCAGATTGGAGACGAGCCACTTTCGCTGGGCGGTGTGGTTGCGAATTTGTGTTCAGAGAAAGCAGTAGGCTGGAGAAAGGTTGGTTGTTGCTGCGCAGGAAATTAACTGAGAGAGGGGGTGGCGACAATGGATCCCCAGCTTCTGTGAGCTCCTATTCCACACTGGCCGACAGCGGCCTCCAGTGTCTATGTCTGAGAACTGAAACAATTTTCATGTAAATGGATCTTCTTTCCCAGAGGGGGGAAAAACATTTCAGTGAAAATCAGAATGAACAAATATCTTTTTCTTCTGTTAGGGTATCACACACTAATTTTCTCAAATTCCTTCGCTCTTTCTCTCTTTGAATTAGAATGTTAATTATACAATATCCATTTGTGACAGAAAGTTACGGATCATAATTTTACAGCTACAAGGAACTGTAGAGGCCACCCTCATTTTATAGAATAAGAAAACTGACGTTCCTCCGAGTTCAAACATATCCTCAGTCCCACTGCTTACCATGGGGGTGAATTGATTGTTATAATATTTTTAGAAGACATTTATGCTACCCTTTTATGTAAAGGTAGTGACTTTGTTGGTGGGTTCATTCTTGATCACTTCCTTTGCTTCACTTTTCTAATTAATTTTTTCATTTACTTGCTTGGAAAAGTTCAACATGTGGTACACTTGAGCTTTACTGAATCAATGTTTACTCTTCTATCACTGCTTCAAGGAATAGGGAATTTCATAGACGTGAGCTTTCCTTCTCCTTGGGCACATTCACCTCTCATGCCTGGAGTCTTATCATTATTTTTGTTCATATTCATCCATAAGTTTTCCATTGAGTCATTAATTACCATGCTGGAGGCTTTTCTAAAAAAGTCTTTACTTAAGCATTTTGCTAGTACCAATACACACCACATATCCCTTACTCCTTACTTTCTCCAAATAACTTTATTTTCCTTATAAAATTTTTCAACCATAACTTCTAGGTAGCTTGTTGAGTGTGTATTAAAAACAATAGTAATAAAAGATTTTTATCTTTTAAATACATATTTATAAATACACACTTAAATACATAAATATGTATAAATATGTAGTATAAATATTTATTTCTCCATTTAAGTTTGGTCACCTGCTATTTTTATTTTTTAATGCATTCAACAATTCACAATTTGTAGCATGATTATAAAAGTAGCAGCGTATGAGTATATAAAATATGAAATTTGGGAACACCCAAGAATCTTTTAAAGCTGCATGAAAACTGTCAAATGAAATTCAATCAATATTTAACAATTCTGATCAACAGCAATGGCCAACCAAGATTCCAGAGAAACAACGATAAAGCAAGATGCCCCAGTTACTAGCTGAGATGGTGGGTTCATGTTGCAGAATGTATTTTTCTGACATATATTTTTCTGACAATAGGGCAATTTGTTTTCACTGATTATGCCCATTTTTAGAGAAGTGATATGTTCTGTTTTATCAATGATGGGAGGGGGAGAGGAAGAGAGAAAATTCAGAGTAGGTAGATTAAGGATAGGGTTGCCAAAAATAAGAAAAAGAAAGAAAAAGGAAACAAATGTAACTTTTGAAAGTAAAGAGAAAGGAAGAATGAAGGTGGGAAGGAATCACAGTTGAATAGGACAGCTTGGAAAGTTGGAAAGTTACATGCTGTATTTATTATTTATCATTTATTATATTCTTAAAAAGAAAAGCAAATTGTACATATTGGAGGTTCTTCATTTCTTGTATAATACTTTTAAAAATTCTGACTTTCTGCCTTAGAATCCTTACTTTCTGCCTTACAATCAATACTATCTAAGGCAGAAGAGTGATAAGGGCTAGGCAATGGGGGTTAAGTGATTTGCCCAGGGTCACACAGCTAGAAAGTGTCTGAGGCTAGATTTGAACCCAAGACCGCTAGTTTCTGGACCTGGTTCTCAATCTACTGAGCTATCCAGCTGCCTCCTTGCACAATATTTTTTTTCAGTGTTTCTTTGTTGTTGTTTTTTTCTGATAACAATTAGCAGTTTTAATGAGCTGCATTTAATAGGAAGGGCTAACTTATTGCATAGAAAATATCCTTCACAAAGTTTGGTCTTATTGCACAATATTAAAATATATATATATATACATATGTTTGTATGTGGAAATGCTATTCTTATTTATTATTTATTAAGTTCAGAATAAAAGCAAAACAATTCTTTTTCCTCCCATTCAACTTTGAACCTGTCTACAGTTTTTGTCCATCCATCAGTCAGTCAAGACGGCAACTGCATGTCATAGGCTGGACAAGTGTTCTTGCATGTGTATTGTCAAGTTTATGTCTTTTAAGTGGCAATGGATCACATTTTGGAAGTTATGCATTCTGCTACTTGATGAAATTAGCACAATGTAACTAATGCCCAAAATACTTTCAGACTCTTACCAAGTCTATAGAATGCTTCTTTAATTTGTTCTCTACAGAGATATTATCCTTAGCAGTGGTGAACATTATAGACAATTATATGCATTCCGAATTTATGCCTTGATTGCTATTGCTAACAAGAGCAATGGAAACTGAGCATATGATATCACTAGTATAGGGAAGTCCTAGGAAAGGTAACTCCTTTGACTAATGTGTATTGTCACCTGCTTTGTAACTCATAGATTGCTTAGTGTACTGAGAGAATATATCTTGCCCAAGGTCACGTAATTAATATGTATCAAAGGTGGAATTTGAACCCAGGATTTTTGGCTTCAAGGGTAACTCTTTAATCAGAGGATCATGGAATATAATTATCCATATTCATTTATCAATTTTATCTTTTTCATATTAACATACACATGTACATGTCAAAAGGGAAATTCTTAAAGGCTATATTTTGCTCTAACAAATCAAAAACTTTTATATATTCAAGAAACAATAGAGGGGGCAGCTGTGTAGTTCAGTGGATTGAGAGCCAGGCCTAGAGACGGGAGGTCCTAGGTTCAAATATGACCTCAGACACTTCCCAGCTGTGTGACCCTGAGCAAGTCACTTGACCCCCATTGCCTACCCTTACCACTCTTCTGCCTTGGAACCAATACACAGTATTGATTCCAAGATGGAAGGTAAGGGTTTAAAAAAATAAAAAGAAATAAAAAGAAACAATAGACAACAGGATATGGTATTTTCTGGTCTGTATTTGGATTGCTTCAGAAAATCATCTGGAATTAAATGCTCTTTCCTCTCAGTAGAATAATGGGGGATTATAGGTTGTACTATCAGACCTGACATTAATACTGCATACTATCAGATTCAGCAGTTGCATTGTTTGGTTTTGTTTGAACAAGAAGACAGGGAACATCACTGCCTCTGCACTGAAAAGTGAATATCTCACAGAAATTAATGAAGAGTCCCATGGTAGGTGTAGGAAGGCTGCAACATACAACACAGAGGCATCTACCTCTACCCCAGAAACTTAGATGATGCATGATGACAGATATACAGAAATAATATTTTCTTTATAAGTCATATGATTATTCAAAAGTAACATTAAGATTGCAGAACAGTAATTGAGTGTCTGAATATTATAATGGGTCAATCAGAAAATATATCTATTATGAGCTAAATAAAACATCCAGTTTCTAGGAACTAGGATGGTACCATAAAATTCTCGTAGAGAACCACTAATTCTCAGTCATGTTAATTGATTTCTAGTGTATGGCAGTTTGAAATGTGCACATACATCCTGGATAATACCCTTAAATATATTTTTATCATGACTGCATACTTTTTATCCCATGGTCCCTGAATAAGAATTTACAAAGGCAAATGAATGAATCAAACTTTCAGATAAAATATGTTACTATTCTAGGAAAATGTGAGAATGCACAAAACTTATTTGATATTAAATCAATGGTGAAAAAGATAATGTTTCTAAACATTAATTTGACAAATAATTTTTACCCCGTCCTAATAAGAATTTTCTGATATTAATTCCATTGGCAATTTCTGAGTAAAGAGTAGAGTTTATTTGAGGATGCTATACTAGGTACCTTAATTACATAGAGCAAAGACAGAGAAAGGTAGTCAAGGATTGACATTAACTTGGAAGTGTTTCATAAGGTTTTCTCTATGACTCTTCTATTGAAGTCATTAGAATATATACAGATGGAAACAAGACCTTAAAAACTACAAGATCCAACATCAAAACTTGACAGAAAAGGAGAAAGAAGCCAGAGAGGGCTTGGTGATGGGGCTAGAAACAACATCTACTGATTGTAAACCACTCTTCTTTCCTCTACACAGCAAGGTCCTATTCAACACACTAAATAAATATGTGTGAAGAAATAAAAGTTGCGTTTTGTTTTGCTTTTTGATGGATGAAATGAATAAACAATACTTTAGATGAATCTGGATTAAAAATATCTCAAATGCTTTGAACCATAAAGTTAAGTATACAAATGAATACAATGTTATTATTATTAGGTCCCCAAATCAACAATGAAAGTTGGACCATGTAAATGGAGAACCAGCTCAGGGGATAGAAAGAGATGGAAATGGGAGATCCCGGTTTCAAACCTGACTGCTTCCCAGCCATGAAACTGTGTGGTTCAGTCACTTTTAACCTCAATTGTCTAGCCCTTACCACTCCTCTCCTTTGGAACTGATACTTAGTATCTATTCTAAAAACAGAAGGCAAGGGTTTAAAAAAAAGAAAAAAGAAAGTACAGGTATAGGATTAATATTAGTTAATTTGAAAAAATATATAGCAATTTCAATCAACAGAAAATTCAATATCTTAACTATGTGATGTAGGTTAATGAAAGGTCTTGGATGATTAATTAAATTAATTAAAATCTTGGATTGCATCAATAAAAAACTAATGTTCAAAAAAGAAGGAACAATATTCCTATTCTTAGTAGTCTTCAGTTTGTATCCTGAGTTATTGGATTTAACTGAGGAGACCACAAAATTTACAAAAGGGTGTCCAGAACTGCAAAGATTCCTTAAACCAAAGAATATGATGAATAGTTGAAGAAGTCAAGAATATTTAGTCAAAATCTAATAATTAACGAGTAAGTTACAGCAGTCTCCATTAAAAGGACTAGAATTAGAACTACTCTGTAAGTAAAAACCAGTGACTCAAAGTTATAGCTTTCTAGATGTGGGTTCAATATGAAAACGACATATCTAACAATTAACGCTTAACAATAATTATCTTCTGAGTTAATAAGATATATATTTTGAAGTACTTAAGCAAAGACTGATCATTTCCCAGGCCAGATTATTACAAAGAAGGTTACTATATCTATTTGGAAGTTGTATTAGATGACTAATACTATTTCACAACTCAGGTAAAATATGTCAGGTGTTAAATACTATAATGAAACACTTTTTAAAAACACAGCATACCTGTAGAAATTTCTGATCCTCATTAAGGACAACTGCTTCATGTGGAATTAATAGTGGTTCCTTTTTCTCAGAGTTCTGTGGTAAAGTGTCCGAATAGTTTGATCCCAGAAATATCAACTGGCTTTTCCGAGAATCAGTAGTGAGGGAAACCTCTTGTGTTTGTGTTTGAAGAAATGCTCTCACTCCATCAATGCCAACAAATTGGGAAGACTGGATATTTCCAAAATGCCCACTAGATACCCCTAGCAACCTGGAGGTTCTCCACCTGTGTAATCTGAGCGCCAATAAAATGATAATGAAGGTGAAAAACAAACAAGAAATGGCAGCTACCGAGATGACAA
>NW_025395321.1:0-1135 GCF_016433145.1 Gracilinanus agilis | reverse complement strand
AATGAAGGTGAAAAACAAACAAGAAATGGCAGCTACCGAGATGACAAGGTAGAGTGTGAGGCTGGAGTCTTTAAGGTCATCTGGTGTTTCCAGATTGCTGAGCTCAGAAAGGATCTCAGGAATGCTGTCAGCAACAGCTATAGTGATAGTGACAGTTGCAGACAGGGGGGGCTCCCCATTATCTGTCACTGCCACTATGAGATTCTGCTTGAGGGTATCTTTGTCCAAGAATGCCCGAAGGGTCCTGATCTCCCCTGAGTGCAGACCTACTGAAAAGAGTCCAGGCTCTGTGGCCTTGAGCAGATGGTAGGACAGCCAGGCATTCTGGCCAGAGTCTGCATCCACCGCCACCACCTTGGTCACCAGGTAGCCTGGCTCTGCAGAGCGTGGGGCAAGCTCCACTCCACTGGAGCCATCTGTGGGGAAGGCAGGGTACAGGATTTCTGGAGCATTGTCATTCTGATCCAGGATGAACAGAGTCAGGGACACACTGCTGCTGAGAGGAGGGTCCCCAGAATCCCTGGCTATCACTCCTAACTTCAGTTCTCGGAACTGTTCATAATCAAAGGAACACAGAGCATAGAGGACACCAGTTTCAGAGTTAATGGAGACAATGGAAGAGAGAGATGCACTGTGTACTGAGTCGTCTGCAATGGAGTAAGAGACATGACCATTCTCCCCAATGTCGGAGTCGTGAGCAGTCAGAGAGTAAATGGAAGTTCCCCTAGGATTGTTCTCCATGATATAGGCTGAGTAGACTGTCTGGATGAAGGCTGGGGGGTTGTCGTTGATGTCTTCTATGTGCAGGGAGATGTGAGTGTCAGTGGAGAGAGGGGGATTTCCCCTATCTGTGACTCTCACGGTGATGTTATGCATGGAGACCTCCTCCCTATCCAGGGCTTTATCAGTCACCAAACTATAATAATTTCCATAGGACTTTTCAAGTTTGAAAGGCAGATGTTCTGGGATGGAGCAGGTGACCTGGCCATTCTCCCCAGAATCTTTGTCGTGCACATTGAAAAGGGCAATCATAGCCCCAGCAGAAGAATTTTCGGAGATTGAGCTGGTGGCAGAGGTGATGGTGACATCGGGAGCGTTGTCATTCACATCCAGTATTGTGACTAGAACTTTGGCT
>NW_025395320.1:0-3253 GCF_016433145.1 Gracilinanus agilis | reverse complement strand
GAGCAAAAGAGCAAGAGGGAAGAGTTACAGCCAATCATAAAACAATAATGTGACCACGGAAACGTGAAGGCACAGGAGAGATTAAAGGCAATTTGGGGAAATACTAAGGGGTTAATGGGAGATGCAGTCCTAGGTTCAAAATATCCATTTATACACTCTCTAAAGCCTTTCATTCTTTTAGTGCGAAATAGCAAGTGCATGAGTGAATATATTAAAGACATATACAAAATAAATATAAATTTGAAAGGCTCTAATAATTGGAGAAATCTGCAAAGGAGCATTTAATCATTTATGTGTCAGGCATTATGCTCAGTTCTGGGAATGTAAATAGAAGCAGAAAGATATTTCCTGCCCTCAAGGGGCTTATAATCTAATAAAGGAAAATAAAATATAAAAGATAGCTGAAAAGAGGGAAGTGAGAAGAAAGAGAAGAAAGATAATAGAAGAGTTCTGATTTCAGCTTACTGAAAACTGAAGAGGGAATTGGCCAGGAGTCTCTCCTTAAACAGAGGTTCTGGGTGGAGCCATCCATTCAGAGGGAAGGAATCAGAAAATGTAATGATGCTTCTTAATCTAAATTGTTTAGAAAATTAGGGGTTCCAAGAGATAGAAATGAAAAGGGAGGGCTTTTCAGGAATGACTCAAAGGCACAGTCATAGGGAACAATAAAAATTCTAGTTTGGCTGGAATGTTGAGTTTGGGGAGGAGAATAACTTGTAATAAGGCTGTAAATGTACCCTCAAGCAAGATAAATCTGTGTTTTATTCTAGAAGCAAGAGGGAGCCACTGGGTTTGCTGACCAGGAGAGTGACATGGTTAGAGTTTGGCTTTAATGACACCAATTTGGCTGTGATTTGGAGGATGGAGAGGAATAATGAGAGACTTGAGACAGGAGGAACATTTGGAAAACTAGCCTCAGACATTTACTAGTTGTGGGATGCTGAGCAAGTCACTTAATCTCTGCCTCAATTTCCTTAACTGTAAAAAAACAGATAATAACAACACTTATCACAGAGTTGATATGAGCATCAAATGAGAGATTTGCACCTCCCTCTTTGTATTGTGCTTATTCTCCACCATCATCCCCTATGCCATTACATTACTAGACTGGTATGCAGTGAGGCCATATAAATGGAGAGAAGGGGAAATGTATAAAAGATACTGTAGAAATAGAATTGATAAGTCTTAGGAATTTATTGGATGGAAGAGGGCGAGGAGGGGTGGGAGGTGAGAATGAAATGCTGAGGATGAATCCTGGGTTGCAAATAAGGGTGGCTGGGAAATTGGTGATGCCCTCAGCAGAAGAAGAGAAGGGAAGGTACGTGCCAAAGTGCACATGCCTGGTCTCCTAAGGAACCCAAAAGCCAGATCGTGCCAGCCCTGGAATGAGGTGTTGAATAATGAAAAAGAACATCTCTCCCCCTAGACTCTGCTTGCTGTTACTCTCTTGCCTGCACACATTGGGAAGGGGAAAAGTCAGTTTGCGGAAGGGAGCCCACACCAAGCTAGGGGCATATTCGTATATATAAAGCTTTCACAGTCCTAGACTCTGACCAAGATGGGGGGAGCTGAGATGNTTAATATGCAAATACTAAATATTATATATTTATACATTTTTATTAATAATAAACTAACAAAAAATACGAGCTAAAAGATACTAACCAGCCCCACTCCCAAGAGCAAAAGAGCAAGAGGGAAGAGTTACAGCCAATCATAAAACAATAATGTGACCACGGAAACGTGAAGGCACAGGAGAGATTAAAGGCAATTTGGGGAAATACTAAGGGGTTAATGGGAGATGCAGTCCTAGGTTCAAAATATCCATTTATACACTCTCTAAAGCCTTTCATTCTTTTAGTGCGAAATAGCAAGTGCATGAGTGAATATATTAAAGACATATACAAAATAAATATAAATTTGAAAGGCTCTAATAATTGGAGAAATCTGCAAAGGAGCATTTAATCATTTATGTGTCAGGCATTATGCTCAGTTCTGGGAATGTAAATAGAAGCAGAAAGATATTTCCTGCCCTCAAGGGGCTTATAATCTAATAAAGGAAAATAAAATATAAAAGATAGCTGAAAAGAGGGAAGTGAGAAGAAAGAGAAGAAAGATAATAGAAGAGTTCTGATTTCAGCTTACTGAAAACTGAAGAGGGAATTGGCCAGGAGTCTCTCCTTAAACAGAGGTTCTGGGTGGAGCCATCCATTCAGAGGGAAGGAATCAGAAAATGTAATGATGCTTCTTAATCTAAATTGTTTAGAAAATTAGGGGTTCCAAGAGATAGAAATGAAAAGGGAGGGCTTTTCAGGAATGACTCAAAGGCACAGTCATAGGGAACAATAAAAATTCTAGTTTGGCTGGAATGTTGAGTTTGGGGAGGAGAATAACTTGTAATAAGGCTGTAAATGTACCCTCAAGCAAGATAAATCTGTGTTTTATTCTAGAAGCAAGAGGGAGCCACTGGGTTTGCTGACCAGGAGAGTGACATGGTTAGAGTTTGGCTTTAATGACACCAATTTGGCTGTGATTTGGAGGATGGAGAGGAATAATGAGAGACTTGAGACAGGAGGAACATTTGGAAAACTAGCCTCAGACATTTACTAGTTGTGGGATGCTGAGCAAGTCACTTAATCTCTGCCTCAATTTCCTTAACTGTAAAAAAACAGATAATAACAACACTTATCACAGAGTTGATATGAGCATCAAATGAGAGATTTGCACCTCCCTCTTTGTATTGTGCTTATTCTCCACCATCATCCCCTATGCCATTACATTACTAGACTGGTATGCAGTGAGGCCATATAAATGGAGAGAAGGGGAAATGTATAAAAGATACTGTAGAAATAGAATTGATAAGTCTTAGGAATTTATTGGATGGAAGAGGGCGAGGAGGGGTGGGAGGTGAGAATGAAATGCTGAGGATGAATCCTGGGTTGCAAATAAGGGTGGCTGGGAAATTGGTGATGCCCTCAGCAGAAGAAGAGAAGGGAAGGTACGTGCCAAAGTGCACATGCCTGGTCTCCTAAGGAACCCAAAAGCCAGATCGTGCCAGCCCTGGAATGAGGTGTTGAATAATGAAAAAGAACATCTCTCCCCCTAGACTCTGCTTGCTGTTACTCTCTTGCCTGCACACATTGGGAAGGGGAAAAGTCAGTTTGCGGAAGGGAGCCCACACCAAGCTAGGGGCATATTCGTATATATAAAGCTTTCACAGTCCTAGACTCTGACCAAGATGGGGGGAGCTGAGATG
>NW_025395319.1:0-1350 GCF_016433145.1 Gracilinanus agilis | reverse complement strand
ATCAACTAAAAAACTTAGTTACTCTGAATCAAGATAGTGGTCCAACACAATTCCAAAGGATCCATGTTATAAAAAGCTATCCATCTCCAGAGGGAAAATTGATGAAAACTAAATGCAAATTGAAGCACATTCCTTTTATTTTACTTTTCTTCTTTTTTCTGTGGTTTTCTTTTGCAACATGGCAACTATGGAAATACGTTTTATATTATTTCATATGTATGGTTGGCATATTGTTTGTCTTCTCAAGGGCTAAAGAAGGGGCAGGAGAGTTGGAGAAAATTTGAAACTCAAAAACAATGTTTTAATTGTTAAAATTTTTAATGTAATTTGAAAATATTTTTTAACATTTATTAATAATCATTTTTAACATGGTTACATGTTTCATGCTCCTATTTTCCCCTTCACCCCCCGCACTCCCCCCGCCCATGGCCAACGCACTTTTCCACTGGTTTTGTCATGTGTCCTTGATCAAGACCAATTTCCCAATTGTTGGTGGTTGCATTGGTGTGGTAGTTTCGAGTCCACACCCTCAATCATGTCCGCCCCGACCCATGCGTTCAAGCAGTTGTTTTTCTTATATGTTTCCTCTCCTGCAGTCCCTCCTCTGAATGTGGGTAGCATTCTTTACCATAAATCCCTCAGAACTGTCCTGGGTCATTGCATTGCTGCTGGTACAGAAGCCCATTACATTCAATTTTACCACAGTATATCAGTCTCTGTGTACAATGTTCTTTTGGCTCTGCTCCTTTCGCTCTGCATCAGTTCCCAGAGGTCTCTCCAGTTCGCCTGGAATTGCTTTAACTCCTTGTATATTTGAGTGATTAGACCCCTGTCGGAGTTTTTCGTTATAAAGATTTTTTCCCAATTTGTTGTTTCCCTCCTGATTTTGACTATATTGTTTTTGTTTGTACAAAAGCTTTTTAGTTTAATATAATCAAAACCATTTAATTTAGATTTTGTAATTTTCTCTAACTCTTGCTTGGTTTTAAAATCTTTCCTTTCCCAGAGATCTGACAAGTATACTATTCTATGTTCACTTAACTTATTTATAGTTTCCCTCTTCATATTCAAGTCATTCACCCATTCTGAATTTTTCTTGGTGTAGGGTGTGAGATGTTGATCTAGACCTAATCTCTCCCATAGTGTTTTCCAAATTTCCCAGCAGTTTTTGTCAAATAGTGGATTCATGTCCCAAAAGTTGGGCTCTTTGGGTTTATCATACACTGTCTTGCTGATGTCATTTACCCCAAGTCTATTCCACTGATCCTCCTCTCTGTCTCTTAGCCAGTACCATATTGTTTTGATGACTGATGCTTTATAGTATAGTTTAATATCTGGTACTGCTAGGCC
>NW_025395318.1:0-1196 GCF_016433145.1 Gracilinanus agilis | reverse complement strand
CTGAGGCCGGGTTTGAACCTAGGACCTCCCGTCTCTAGGCCTGGCTCTCAACCACTGAGCTACCCAGCTGCCCCCGATGGGAAAGAATTTTGCTTTAAAAACTATTCTTAATATTCAATAGAATTAAATTGAAGGATTTTTATTAATATCTTCACCTCCAAATATATCTATCCCCTTCCCCACACTCAGCAAACTATCTCTTGCAACAATGATTTAAAAGGATTAAAAAAAAAAATTCAGGAAAATTAACCAGCATATCAAATCCAATGGTATATACAGTATTCCATAACCATAGTCTTCACCTCTACAAAGAAGCATTCATTTTCTTTATATATTTGCCTGCAAAAGTGATCCAATACTCTATTGCAGGGGTCGGCAACGTGTGGCTCTCGAGCCGTATCTGGTTCTTTTGAGGGCCAGATATGGCTCTTTCTGCAGGAGCCATAAAGTCCATTTTTTTTTTCAGGTGCTGTTACAGGAGCGGCACTGTGAGCACTGTACGGCTCTCACGAAATTACATTTTAAAAAATGTGGCGTTTATGGCTCTCACGGCCAAAAAGGTTGCCAACCTCTGCTCTATTGTCTTAGAACATAAGCTCCTCTGAGATCAAGGACCATCTTCAATGTTGTCTTCCATCTTTGTTTAATGCTGGGCATGACACACAGTAGGTGCTTAATAAATGTGTCTTGCCAATTAAAAAATGGAAGACATAGGAGCACAGATTTAGAGTTGGGAAAGACCTTAGAGGTTATTTAGTTCAACCTTCTCGTTTTCAGATGAAAAAACTGAGGCCCAGAGAGGGTAGCAGACATGCCCAAAGTCACACACAACTCATTAGTGGCAGAGCCAGGAACTGAATTGAGATCCTTTGAGTCCCCAAATCAGTGCCATTTCTAGCATACCAAGTTGCCTTTAGGTCACACTGTTAGTGAATAGGAGAACTGAGATTCCATCCCAGGGCCTCTGGATTCCAAAACTTCTCCTGGGCCTGCCTTTCACATTTGTTCTATTTGAAGGAAGGCAATTGCTTGGATCCATGATGGATCTTCATCTTTGTATTCCCAGCCCCTTCTTTTTTTTTTTTTTTTTTTTTTTTAAACCCTTGTACTTCAGTGTATTGTCTCATAGGTGGAAGATTGGTAAGGGTGGGCAATGGGGGTCAAGTGACTTGCCCAGGGTCACACAGCTGGGAAGT
>NW_025395317.1:0-2533 GCF_016433145.1 Gracilinanus agilis | reverse complement strand
CACACAGCTGGGAAGTGGCTGAGGCCGGGTTTGAACCTAGGACCTCCTGTCTCTAGGCCTGACTCTCACTCCACTGAGCTACCCAGCTGCCCCAGCCCCTTCTTATTATTTATCATAACTGAGGGAAATGACTGGGGTTTGGTGGAAGTCCCTAAATCTCAGGAGACAATTGAAGGGAGGATAATCTCAATGTCCTCCAAATTCTTGTTGGAGACAGAATCCAGGGATGAGAACCCACAAACGTGGCTCAGCCTGATGGTTATTCCCAGGCACACCTCCCTTTGTTGCTTCCCAAATCATCAATCCTCATTAATTAATGGTTCAAGAGATCCTTTAGGAATCCTCCCTGGATAAAGAGTAGAAAGGTCACAGGATTTAGAGTCAAAAGACCTGGCCTTCAACCTGACTGCTGTCATCTAGTAGATGTGAGATCTTAGGCAATTCATTTGCTTTACTTACCAGAGCCTCAGTTTCTCCATCTGCAAAATAGAAATAATAAACCTCATACTACCAATTTCAAAGATCTGTTTTGAGACTCAAATGAAGGAGGTGATATAGTTTCCTTAGTATACTGTAAATAACCATGTAAATAGGGATCAGAACTAGACCTATACTTTTACCAGTATAAAAGAATTCCCAGGTAAAGAAATTCCATCTTCCAATACGAATCAGTACCTTCTCTGTAGTTTAAAATCTTCCAGAGTTGTCAAAAACAATGAAAAGTAAAAAGACTTGTCCAAGGCCCCATAGTAAAGGGGATATGAGTTTTGAACAAAGGCTGTCCTGGCTTCCAAGCTTCCTCCCTAACTTCTATACTACACTTTTTATTATTTTTATACATATATAATCTTATATATATTTATATACTATATATTATTTAATTATATATAATGATTACATATAGACGTATATAATGCTATGTAATGCTCAACTATTGCTATTGAATAGTTCCCAGGAGCCTGAAAAAAGGCAGAGAGGAAGAAGAAATGGATTCAGGATCAACTTCTTTGAGTTTGCCCCTTAGGAAGACTTGTGAGGAGAGAAAAAAAGAACTGGTGGGGAGGGGAAGAGTGAGAAGCAGAAAGAGATAGAGAGAGTCAGAGACAGAGAGGAGCAAGAGAGGGGGTGGGAGGGAAGAGGCAAGAAAGACAGGGAAGGGGACAGCTAGGTGACTTAGAGGATAGAGAGTCAGGCCTAAAGATGAAAGGTCCTAGATTCAAATCTGGACTCAGACACTTCCTAGCTATGTGACCCTGGGCAAGTCACTTAACCCCAATTACCTAGCTTTTGCTGCTCTTCTGCCTTGGAAGCAATACACACTATAAAATCTAAGATAGAAGGTAAAGTTTTTTGTTCACATAAAAATTGTTCCTCACATAAGAGGAAGAGGGAAAGAGAAAGAAAAAAACAAAAAGGTGAATGAACTGGAGAGGGGGAAAGAGAGAGAGAGACAGAGGAGAGAGAAAAAGACAGACTCATGCTTCATGACCGTAATCAAGATGGGGATGGGAGGGATAATTATGGCTCTAAGTCTGACTGAGGGTTGATCAGTCACATGGACACCAAAAGAGAAGGTCTGAGTAGAATTAGAAGACTGCATAGACATGGAGCTGAAACCCTTCTCATGTCTTCCCAGAACCTGCCTCAAGTCCCAGTGGGTGAACCTGAAAGCCAATGGGTATTGGGAAGAACTGATGGATACAGTGAAGCCAGACATTGTGATCAAGGACTGGTGAGTGAAGGCTGGAGCCTGAGGGAACAGAAGACATTCTCATACCCATGAGCTTCTTCATTCTCACCATGAGTTCATGAAGAAATAGTATTTCTCATTTTTTAGACAGAGAACTGAAAGCCAATCTGGCAGCTTACCCGAGATCATCCAGAATATCAGCCATGACGTTAGACATGTAGTAGAAAGAAGGCTGGACTTAGACTTCCAGGTTCTCAGTTCTGATGATATTCTGCTACATGCTACTTTTAGATCTTAAGCAACTCGCTAAGCCACTCTGGGCCTCAATTTCTTCATGTGAAAATGAAGGGGTTGGACTAGATGATCCTTAAGTGTCCTTCCAGCCCTAGCTGGTCTCTTTCTTGGTCTTGGTCTCTCTTTACTCTGTGGGCAGGTTGTAGGTCTTGGACTTTTTTACCTTGCAGTGTTCAGTTCATCTTTCCTCCAACAGGGGGCTCTTGTGCCCTTTTCCAGTGGACCAGTTCTCTGTTCAGATCAGGAAATTGTAAAAAGGAAAATTAGGGTTTTGGTGACAACTCCTTCCTAGGGAAACCCCAACCCTGAGCTTATGTCAAATATATGGAACTTAGGGAGCTCATCTCTTTAAGCAGTAGATATTAGGGTTTCTTTCTCTGTTTCTAGGAGTAAGCTATGTAGTGCTGGAGCCAAAGACTGTTTCCTCCTACACTACATTTTTGGTGATTATGTCTTCAGTACTAGAATCTGATTTGATCATGAGGAGAGAAGCAGGAGAGGACTAGCTGGGAACCTGACCAATGGCTGTCTAGAATGTTCCATTCTTCA
>NW_025395316.1:0-2533 GCF_016433145.1 Gracilinanus agilis | reverse complement strand
CACACAGCTGGGAAGTGGCTGAGGCCGGGTTTGAACCTAGGACCTCCTGTCTCTAGGCCTGACTCTCACTCCACTGAGCTACCCAGCTGCCCCAGCCCCTTCTTATTATTTATCATAACTGAAGGAAATGACTGGGGTTTGGTGGAAGTCCCTAAATCTCAGGAGACAATTGAAGGGAGGATAATCTCAATGTCCTCCAAATTCTTGTTGGAGACAGAATCCAGGGATGAGAACCTACAAACGTGACTCAGCCTGATGGTTATTCCCAGGCACACCTCCCTTTGCTGCTTCCCAAATCATCAATCCTCATTAATTAATGGTTCAAGAGATCCTTTAGGAATCCTCCCTGGATAAAGAGTAGAAAGATCACAGGATTTAGAGTCAAAAGACCTGGCCTTCAACCTGACTGCTATCATCTAGTAGATGTGAGATCTTATGCAATTCATTTGCTTTACTTACCAGAGCCTCAGTTTCTCCATCTGCAAAATAGAAATAATAAACCTCATACTACCGATTTCAAAGATCTGTTTTGAGACTCAAATGAAGGAGGTGATATAGTTTCCTTAGTATACTGTAAATAACCATGTAAATAGGGATCAGAACTAGACCTATACTTTTACCAGTATAAAAGAATTCCCAGGTAAAGAAATTCCATCTTCCAATACGAATCAGTACCTTCTCTGTAGTTTAAAATCTTCCAGAGTTGTCAAAAACAATGAAAAGTAAAAAGACTTGTCCAAGGCCCCATAGTAAAGGGGATATGAGTTTTGAACAAAGGCTGTCCTGGCTTCCAAGCTTCCTCCCTAACTTCTATACTACACTTTTTATTATTTTTATACATATATAATCTTATATATATTTATATACTATATATTATTTAATTATATATAATGATTACATATAGACGTATATAATGCTATGTAATGCTCAACTATTGCTATTGAATAGTTCCCAGGAGCCTGAAAAAAGGCAGAGAGGAAGAAGAAATGGATTCAGGATCAACTTCTTTGAGTTGGCCCCTTAGGAAGACTTGTGAGGAGAGAAAAAAAGAACTGGTGGGGAGGGGAAGAGTGAGAAGCAGAAAGAGATAGAGAGAGTCAGAGACAGAGAGGAGCAAGAGAGGGGGTGGGAGGGAAGAGGCAAGAAAGACAGGGAAGGGGACAGCTAGGTGACTTAGAGGATAGAGAGTCAGGCCTAAAGATGAAAGGTCCTAGATTCAAATCTGGACTCAGACACTTCCTAGCTATGTGACCCTGGGCAAGTCACTTAACCCCAATTACCTAGCTTTTGCTGCTCTTCTGCCTTGGAAGCAATACACACTATAAAATCTAAGATGGAAGGTAAAGTTTTTTGTTCACATAAAAATTGTTCCTCACATAAGAGGAAGAGGGAAAGAGAAAGAAAAAAACAAAAAGGTGAATGAACTGGAGAGGGGGAAAGAGAGAGAGAGACAGAGGAGAGAGAAAAAGACAGACTCATGCTTCATGACCATAATCAAGATGGGGATGGGAGGGATAATTATGGCTCTAAGTCTGACTGAGGGTTGATCAGTCACATGGACACCAAAAGAGAAGGTCTGAGTAGAATTAGAAGACTGCATAGACATGGAGCTGAAACCCTTCTCATGTCTTCCCAGAACCTGCCTCAAGTCCCAGTGGGTGAACCTGAAAGCCAATGGGTATTGGGAAGAACTGATGGATACAGTGAAGCCAGACATTGTGATCAAGGACTGGTGAGTGAAGGCTGGAGCCTGAGGGAACAGAAGACATTCTCATACCCATGAGCTTCTTCATTCTCACCATGAGTTCATGAAGAAATAGTATTTCTCATTTTTTAGACAGAGAACTGAAAGCCAATCTGGCAGCTTACCCGAGATCATCCAGAATATCAGCCATGACGTTAGACATGTAGTAGAAAGAAGGCTGGACTTAGACTTCCAGGTTCTCAGTTCTGATGATATTCTGCTACATGCTACTTTTAGATCTTAAGCAACTCGCTAAGCCACTCTGGGCCTCAATTTCTTCATGTGAAAATGAAGGGGTTGGACTAGATGATCCTTAAGTGTCCTTCCAGCCCTAGCTGGTCTCTTTCTTGGTCTTGGTCTCTCTTTACTCTGTGGGCAGGTTGTAGGTCTTGGACTTTTTTACCTTGCAGTGTTCAGTTCATCTTTCCTCCAACAGGGGGCTCTTGTGCCCTTTTCCAGTGGACCAGTTCTCTGTTCAGATCAGGAAATTGTAAAAAGGAAAATTAGGGTTTTGGTGACAACTCCTTCCTAGGGAAACCCCAACCCTGAGCTTATGTCAAATATATGGAACTTAGGGAGCTCATCTCTTTAAGCAGTAGATATTAGGGTTTCTTTCTCTGTTTCTAGGAGTAAGCTATGTAGTGCTGGAGCCAAAGACTGTTTCCTCCTACACTACATTTTTGGTGATTATGTCTTCAGTACTAGAATCTGATTTGATCATGAGGAGAGAAGCAGGAGAGGGCTAGCTGGGAACCTGACCAATGGCTGTCTAGAATGTTCCATTCTTCA
>NW_025395315.1:0-1385 GCF_016433145.1 Gracilinanus agilis | reverse complement strand
TGTGTGTGTGTGTGTGTGTGTGTGTGTGTGTGTGTGTGTGAGATAATAGAGACAGCATTTGAACTCACTGGAGTAGATGAGATCACCAAGGTAATGAGTGGATAATGAATAGGTGCCAGGGAAGCAGCTTGGCAAAATATGTTTAGGAAAACAGGAAAAAGGAGAATAATGAACCAGTGATGGAAACTGATAAGTTCAGAAAGAGGACAAGGAGGGAGCAGGGCTAAGGAAGCAATTGTCAACAGCTATGCTAAAATAAAGACAGAAAAAGAAGAGAATAGGAGGCCAATAACTTTCTTTTTTCCTCATGACCTCTCACACCTCTCCAAAATGGTACTTTTAAGACATAAATCAATTTCAGCTATCTCTACTCTCTAAGATTTCTAATGATATAAAAATACAATGAATAGTAGAAAAGTCTAATCCCTAATCCTTCCTTGACTTTTTCAATGTTTCTTTGTACATCTTGAGGCATCACTTTACAGCAGGTTTAGCATCCAAATATATAAAAAATTAACATATATATACATATACACATATATTAACCATAAGTCATTTCCCAATAAATAAATGATCAAAGGATATGAACAAATGGTTTTAAAAGAATTTTAAACTACTAAAAACTATAAGTATGTTCCAAATCACTAACAAAATAAATGCAACTCAAAAAAACTCTGATGTTCTACCTAACACACTGCTCCTCAGCAAAGATGACTCAAGATGGAAAGAATCAATGATGAAGGGATTGTGAGAAGACAGATGCACTGGTATATTATTGGTGGGGCTGTAATCATTTTGAAAAATAATTTGGAATTATGTAAAGATAATGACTATAATGTCCATAACTTTTGACTCAGAGATTCCACCAAGGATGCTATTGAGAAATCCCAATATACAAAAAAAAATGCATAGTAGCATTTTTTTGTGAAAGCAAAAACTTGAAAACAAAAAAACTGCTTATCAACTATGGTACCGCTAAACAAATTGTGGTTCATGAATGAAATGAAATGTTTTTATGCTATAAGAAATAAGGAATGTGACAAATACAGAGAAGCATGAAAAGATTTACATGAACTGATAGAAAACTAAATAAGAAAAACCAAGAAAAACAATATATACAATGACTACAATGATGCAAATGGGAAAAAACACAAAGAATTAAAAAGCCAATGTGAAAATGAAAAGCAGAAGATAGTTTGAAAGAAGAGATATAAGAAAACATCTATTCTATCTCAATCCATAGGTGAGAGATCTATGACTGTGATACATTGAATATCTTTCAGATTTTTTGGGGTATGGATTCATCTTAGGCAGCTATATTTATATATAGGCTATATGTGAATATACAAATATGTATTGTGTGTATGTGTATATATACAGACTAT
>NW_025395314.1:0-4239 GCF_016433145.1 Gracilinanus agilis | reverse complement strand
CTTCCTAGTCTTTTCCTTTTCTCTCTTCTTTCCCTTTCCTCCTTTCCTCTCCTCTCTGGCAGCAGAATTACTGGCAACATTCTGCAAACCATGCCAACAGTGATGTCATCCTTGCCACACTGTGTTGGCTTAGGGGCCCTAGACCCTGTGTTCAAATGATGGCTTTGCCATGGCTGTGTGACCCAGGGCAGATGGGTACCTCAGACCTTCTGCCTCTCAGTTTCCTCACCTGTAAAAGGAAAATAAGGACGCGTCAAATAGATAAGATATGAGCTGAAGGAACATGTAGGAGTCTCATCTAGTCCACCCCTCAAATTCTGGGGACCTTAGTGAGCAGACCTCAGATTTCATCCCTCAATCTAAGCTGACTATCATATCAGTTTTCTCTGTTCTGACAGAGGATCCTGGGAGAAGAACTTAAGTGCCCTGTCCAAAGTCTCAAAGCCAGCTTGTGTCAGGGGTAAACATTTGAATCCCAATCTTGTCTTGATTGCAAGACTGATTCTTTTATCAACATCTTAGTCTGCCTGTGCCTACCTTTGCAAAGGAAGTACTTGAAGCCCTTAGAGAAGTTCCAACTAACTGAAGCTGGTGATTTAGAGGCAAAAGAGCAAACTGAAACCAGATACCATGAGCCCTAATCCTAACCCTGTTCCTTCTAGTTTACCATGCTGCCTTGCAAATATACAAGGGCATGTGCTTTCTGAATACTCCCAACATGCTTTCAGAAGAGCTTCTCTTCTCAATGAGTTTCTTCCTAACTCATCCCACTCTCCTAGCTGATTTCCTTTGGAGATCAAGGAGAAAAATGGATGAGATGAAGATTAGGAATATGACCATGGAAAACATAAAGGAGGCCCCAGGGATTTCTAGACCTTAACTCCATTTTCTGGGCATTCTCTCTGTGCCCTCAGAGACCCATAGCCCTTGTGAGAATCACAGTGTGGCAGCTGAGTTGAAGGGTTCTTAAAATCCCAACTATTCCTATTTTTCAGGGCATGTTTCTGACCCACCACAGTGGCAGTTCAGAGCAGAGCTGACCCCAGAACCCAGGTCTCCTGAATATTCTAAACTGCTTACTCTGGAGCACAAAAGAGTGGGAGGGCAAGTATGACTAGACACAGAGCAAGTGAAGGGCAGGGGGAGCCCCTGGTATGAGGAGCTGGGTTTGGAGTTGGATGCTTATAAAAACAGGCCTAACTTTTCTGTTATTCCTTCTCCCTGGGCACTGCTGGGTGGGGCCTATCCAGGCCAGTAACTCCAGAACAATAATTCAGTTTTAGGCCACCTCTTATCCATGGCCACATCCTCTTTCCTTCTACCCTGAAATTTAGAAAGGAAAAGCAACCTCCAGACTGTCTTGATCTGTGATAGTGTCCAATAAAGGTGAGGTTCTGGAGCTGTCCTGTCTTTGTCTTGTGTGCCCTTGTGCAAACACTCTCCTCTTTCTTACCCCCTCCTTTAATCTGATCCTTTGTATTTTCCTTCCTCATTCCTCTCCCTTGAAGTCAGCCTGACTTTTTTCTCTCAGTCTTGTTTGTATAGCTTCTCTTTTTCTCTTCCACAATCCTTTCTCTCTAATTCCTTTATTTTTCTCCCTAAAAACATCCTTCCTTCTCCAATTTCCTCTTCCCTTCCTCTCCTCACTTCTCCATGCTCAGCCCTCAAGGTCTTTCCAAACCATCTCCTTCCTCTTCTTCTTCCCCTTCTCCTTGCATTCTGTTCAAAAGCACACTTTCCTCTTAACTCCTCCCTCCACCAGCTCCTTTCTCTTCCCCCAACCCCTTACTCCCCTCCCTTTCTGACCTATTGGGAATGTTAGGTTTGGTAATGGAAGTCAGTGCCTTGAGAGACTCAGGCCCCTAGACCAAATCTCAGCTCTGATCTGTATTACCTGTGTGATCCTGAGCAAGTCAGTTAACTTTTCTGGGATTCAGCTCCATTTTCTGTCAAAGGAGAGGGTTGGACCAGTTTGACACTGAAGGGCCTTCCACCTTGAAGGGGATCATCTGAGAATCTACTGCTCCCCATTTCTCTTCATATTTTTTATTATTTCTCCTCAGCCCCTCCACTTTCTTCCCCCTCTCCTAGTCTCCTCCTTCACTCTCCTCTTTGCTCTCCTCTCTGTCACCACACTTAGTAGCAACATTCCAAAAACCTTGGCAACACTGATGTATCATCCTTGGCCACATTCTGCTGCCTTAGGAGTCATAGAATCTGTGTTCATATGATGGATCTGCCATTCCATGATTGTGTGACCCAGGGTAGATGGGTACCTTAGCCCTTCTGGCTCTAAGTTTCTTCATCTGTAAAATGAACGTGAGGAATCTTCAGTTTGATAGGATTTGAGCTAAAATGAAATTTATAGTCTCATGGAGGCTAGCCCTCAATTTTTGGGGACATTAGTGAGTAGACCTCAGTTTCATCTCACAGTCTAGACTGATTATTATATCAGTGTTCTCTGTTTTGACAGAGGATCTTGGGAGAAGGAATTAAGTCCCCTGTCCAAAGTTCCAAAGTCAGCTTGTGTCAGAAATAAACATTTTAATCCCAAACTTGTCTTGATTGCAAGTGTCTCTTTTCCCAGCATCTTAGGCTGCCTGTGCCTACCTTTGCAAATGAAGAACCTGAAACTTTTAAAGAAGTTCCAATTTATAGAAGCTGGTGATTTAGGGGCAAAAAGGGAACGCAAAACCAGATACCAGGAGCCCTAATCCTGTCCCTGCTTTTTTAGCTCATCATGCTGCCTCCCAAATATACAAGGACTTGTGCTTTCTGTGTACTTTTCATGTACTCCCAACATGCTTTCAGAAGAGCTTGTCTTCCAATGTGTTTTTTTCCTATCTCATTCCACTCTCATTGCTGGCTTCCTTTGGAGATCAAGGAGAAAAATGGGTAAGATGAGGATTAGGAGTGTGACAATGGAAACAACAAAGGAGGTCTCGAGGATTTCCAGACCTTGGCTTCATTCTCTGGGCATTCTCTCTGTGCTTGCAGGAACCCTCAGCCACTCTGAGATTTAGTCTGGCAGCTGAGGTGAAGGGTTCCTTAGATCCAAGCTAGCCCATTGCCATCCCTTTTAAAGCATGTCTCTGAGCTCCCTCATACTGTGTCAGCCAGTGACAGGTGCAGAGCTGACCCCAGAAGCCTGGTCTCCTGAGTGTTCTAAGCTGGCCAGGGAGGCTCCTTACTCTGGAGAACAGAAGAGTGGAAGGACAAGCATGCCCAGACTCAGAGCAAGTGAAGGGCAGGGGCAGCCCCTGGTATGAGCAGCTGGGTTTGGAGTTGGGTGTTTATAAAAACAGGCCTAACTCTTCTGTCATTCCTTCACCCTGTGTTCTTCCCTCTCCTCAGGTCAGATTCTCCAGGTCCATTTTTATGTTTTACACCACCTCTTACTAATGCCCGCATCCTCTTTCTTTCTAACCTGAAATTTAGAAAGGAACAGCAACCTCTCCTCACTGTCTTGGTCTATGGCTGTGTCCGATAATGGTCCAATTCTGGAGCTGTACAGCCTTTGTTTACTGTGCCCTTGGCCCACACTCTCCTATTTCTTACCTTTCTCCTGGTCTTCCTTCTTTTATCTGTGCTCCTGCCTTTTCCTTCCTCTCCTTGACCTCAGCCTGGCTTTTGTGTCTCCAGGTTCTTTTCTGACCTTCTCTTTAACACCTTCCTCAATCCTTCCTGTCTAGTTACCTTATTTTTATCCCTAAAAACACCCTTCCTTCTCCAGTTTCTTTTTCCCTTCCTTTGCTCACTTCTCCATGCTCAGCCCCCAAGATCTTTCCAAACCATCTCCTTCCTCTTCCTCCTACTCTTCCCCTTGCATCCTCTTCAGCAGCACACTTTCTTCCTAACTCTCTCCACCAGCTTCCTATCTCTTCCCCCCCTTACTCCTCTTCCTTTCTGTGCTCTCGGGAACATTCCATTGGGTAATGAAAGGCAGTGCCTTGACAAACTTAGCCCTCAGACCATATCTCAGCTCTGATCTGTACTACCTCTGTGATTCTGAGCAAGTCACTGAACTTTTCTGGGCCTCAGCTCCATTTTCAGTCAAAGGAGAGGGTTGGACTAGTTTGACACCGAGGAGCCTTCCACCTCAAAGTGGATCATGTGAGAATCTACTGCTCCCCTTTCTTCTTCATGTTTTTTCTTATTTCTCCTTGGCCCCTCCATTTTCCCCTCACCCCACCTTCCTAGTCTTTTCCTTTTCTCTCTTCTTTCCCTTTCCTCCTTTCC
>NW_025395313.1:0-2267 GCF_016433145.1 Gracilinanus agilis | reverse complement strand
TTTTCCCATCTCTACCTAGTATATGGACAATTACCCCTTAGCTATGGCCCTTCCTTCCTCCTTGTCACATCACTACATGGGATAGGTGCCATCATCTCCTAACTCTGAACTTGCCCCTATACTTGTCACATCTCTACAGTAGGGAGGGGCCGTGGCAGTTTGTTAGCTCTGGAAGTTTTCCTCTCTTTGTCACTTCTCTACTTGGGGTACAGACCAGCCCCACACCTTGTCACATTTCTAAAGGGGTGGGGGCAATCACCTGTGAACTCTGGATGTTTCCCCCTCCTTGTAACATCTCTACAGAGCTTAAGGGCCATCACCCATTCTCTCTGGACCAGTTCTCCTCCTCATCACATCTCCACTTGGGGAATGGGTCCATCATTCATTAGCTCTGTACCTTCCCCCACTCCCTCCTTATCTTCAACTCTGCAGGTGATTGGGGCAGTCACCCTGGACCAATCTCCCTCTTTATCACATCTCTACATATGGTAGGGGCCATCTTCTGTTGGCTCTGGGCTTGCTTCCCCCCAGGTCTCATCTCTACAGGGGTCAGATCCATCATCAGTTGCCTCTGAATGTTCCTTCTTCCTTGTGACATCACTACAGTTGGTAGCAACCATCAATTATTAGTTCTAACCCTGCCCCCCTTCTCACAGCTGTATGGGGGAGGGGGACCATTACTACTCTTAGCTTTGGACCTTCCCCCTTTTTGTTGCATCTCTAGAAGTGATACAGATTATCACCTACTAGCCTTGGTCCTCTCCCCATCCTTGTCACATCTCTACAGGGGTAGAGGCATTAACTCTGGACCTTCCCTATCCTTGTGTCAACACTACAGGTGATTGGGGCAGTCACCTATTAGCCCTGGATCCATCCCCCTCTGTATCACATTTCTACAGGAGTAAAGTCCTTTACCTGTTAACTCTGGACCTGCAACCATCCTTGTCACATCTCTACAGAGAGTAAGGGCCATCACCTGTTACCTCTAGGTCTATCCCCCTATTTTCACATCTCAGATAGAGGTAGGGGTCATGGCAGTTTGTTCACTCAAGACCTCTCCCAGTGGGTAGAGGACATCACTGGTTAGCTCTGGACCTCCTCCCCTCCTTTTCCCACCTCTACCTAGTATATGGACAATTACCCCTTAGCTATGGACCATCCCTCCTCCATGTCACATCACTACATGGGGTAGGTGCCATCATCTCCTATCTCTGAACCTGCCCCCATAATTGTCACATCTCTACAGCAGGTAGGGGCCATGGCAGTTTGTTAGCTCTGGACCTTTTCCTCTCTTTGTCACTTCTCTACTTGGGGTACATACTAACCCCAAATCTTCTCACATTTATATAGGGTTAGGGCAATCACCTGTGAACTCTAGACGTTTCCACCTCCTTGTTACATCTCTACAGAGCTTTGGGGCCATCACCCATTCTCTCTGGACCAGTCCACCTCCTTATTATATCTCCATGGTGAAAATGGGTCCATCACCCATTAGCTCTGTTCCTTCCCCCACTCCCTCCTTATCTTCAACTCTGCAGGTGATTGGGGCAATCACCTATTAGCCCTGGACCCATCTCCCTCTTTATCACATCTCTACACGTGGTAGGGGCCTCATCTATTGGCTCTGGGCCTGCTTCCCTCCAGCTCCCATCTCCACAGTGGTCAGATCCATCACCAGTTGACTCTGAATGTTCCTTTCTCCTTGTGACATCACTACAGTTGGTAGCAACCATCAACTGTTAGTTCTAACCCTGCCCCCTCTTCTCACAGCTTTATGGGGGAGGGGATCCATTACTACTCTTAGCTTTGGACCTTCCCCCTTTTTGTTGCATCGCTAGACGTGATACAGATTATCACCTACTAGCCCTGGTCCTCTCCCCATCCTTGTCACATCTCTATAGGGGTAGAGGCATTCACCTGTTAACTCTGGACCTTCCCCATCCTTGTGTCAGCACTACAGGTGATTGGGGCAATCACCTATTAGCCCTGGACCCCTCCCTCTCTGTATCACATCTCTACAGGAGTAAAGTCCTTTACCTGTTAACTCTGAACCTGCCCCCCATCTTTGTTCCATATCTACAGTGGATAAGGATCATCACCTCTAGGTCTATCCTATCTAACACATCTCAGCTACAGGTAGGGACAATGGCAGTTTGTTGGCTCTAGACCTCTCTCAGCCGGTAGAGACCATCACTGGTTAGCTCTGGACCTCCTCCCCTCCTTTTCCCATCTCTACCTAGTATATGGACAATTACCCCTTAGCTATG
>NW_025395312.1:0-3522 GCF_016433145.1 Gracilinanus agilis | reverse complement strand
CACATTTTTACAACTCCCCAATTAAAAAATACATTAAAGGGGCAGAGAACAATATAGTGAGTAATGGAGAAATAAGCATAGCCATTGTTTATGTAGGTAGTTTGATTTACCAAGTGTTCTGCATATATTAATCAATCAATCAATAAACATTTATTAAGTGCCTATTATATACCAAGCATTCTTATTTGCTCCCTACAACAGCCCTATAAGGGAGGTGCTATGGGTATTATCATCCTCATTTTCAATAAGAGACTAAGATCCAGAGACATTAAGTGACTGACTTCTTTTCAAATAGCTAAGGGTATAGATTTAGAATTGGAAAACATCTGAGAATCCATCTGATCCAAGTGGCTTTCCTCTCTGGGATTTAGTTTATTTTTCTGTAAAACAGTACCTGTAACCACACTCACATTTTGGATTTATTGCAAGAATCAAATGAGATCATCATGTGCATAAAGTATTTTGTAACTGTAAAGATAGTTTAGTGAGTAAGACCAGAGTAAATTGGTCTTGAAGTTAAGAAGAACTGAGTTTGACTCCTGCCAGTGACCCTGTGACTGTGTAAGTCTCAACTTCTCAACATCTTACAAATGTGAAAACCAAGGCCCAGAAGAATTAAGTAACAAAGATAGGATTCAAACCCTGATTCTCAACCCCACACCCAACCACTTCCATATTGTCCTTCAAATTTACACCAGAGCAAGTGGCAATAGCCACTCTGCAGAAGAATGGCCAAGGAGAGATATATAGATGTACAGAAGTTGGCAGAGAGAATAAAGAAAAGGTCGGCTTTTAATATGCATCACAAACACACAACATGAACACACACACACAATCTGTTAGAATCCCTTAATGAGGAAGGTTCCATAGGAAAGCCGCTCTCTCTTTACCCATGAGTCACTGATGTGGTTAGAGTGTTTTCAGTAAAGTGAAGAAAACAGATGCCAGAGTGGAGGCGATCCAGGGATAGAAATAGGAGCACAGTTGTATAAAATCAGAGCTGAGGATCAGTTCCAAAGAACCTGACAGATCCAATAACATTTCCAAATACCTAGAAGAGAGACCTGATTTGCCAAAATCACCACCTTGGCCAACAAGCATTTATGTTCCCTCAGGTCAGAAATACAAGACCTACTGAACTGATGGATTTTTTAAGCCAACTGCCCACTTTCCTTAAGGATAAGAATATCTGGGGAAAGCTGCTTTTCAAGACTGGTGACATACATTGGAGGCAAGAAGAGGCCTTGGTTTGTTATCCAAAGATGGGTCAGGTTCCAGCTGTTATCAATAATTGGCTATATGACCTTGGACAAGTGACTTTCCTCTCTGGAATTTAGATTCTTTCTCTATAAAGCAGTACCTCTGTACCACACTCACTTTGTGGATTTATTGCAAGAATCAAATGAGATCATGTACGTAAAATACTTTGTAAATGTAAAGATAGTCTAGTGGAGTGGAGGGTAAGCTAGTCTTAGAGTTAGGAAGATATGGGTTTAAATCCTGCCTGTGACTGGGTAAGTCTCAACTTCTAAATGTCCCAACAACTTTCTGAGATTGTATGCTACAGAAGAGTAGTTAATCTATAGTAGTAGAAGGGCTCCTCATTAAGAATTCCTAGGGGCAGCTAGGCAGAAGAGTGCCAAGCCTGGAATCAGGAGGACTTGGGTAAAAATTTGGCCTCAGACACTTCCTAGCTGTATGACTCGGGCAAGTCACTTAACCCTGTTTGACTAGCCCTTGCCTTTCTGTCTTAGAGTTGTTACTAAGACAGAAAATCAGGGTTTAAAAAAAATTCTTGTACTAATAAAGCACACTGCTTGACACACAGCAAGTTCTGAATAAATGATGATTGACTGAAATCACATCTCCAGTTCAAAATAAATATATGGACAATTCCCAGTTAGCTATATATCTGAGACTGGGCAGCTAAGTGATACAAAAATAGAGTGCTGGGTCTGGAGTCAGGAAGATTCATCTTAATGAGTTCAAATATAGCCTCAAACACTCCTGGCTGTGTGATTCAGGTAAGTTACATTACAACCCCATTTACCTTCGTTTCCTCATTTATATAAAATGAGCTGGAGAAGGAAATGGCAAATCCCTCCAATATCTTTGCCAATAGAACACCAAACAGGATCACAAAAAGTCAGACACACTTGAACAACAACTAAACATACACACAAATGCACACACACGCACATGCACATATACACACACAAAAACAAACATGGGATAGGGAAATTTTGTAGATGTTTCAGGCTCCAGAGATCCAGGGGTTCTAATTCATTGTTCTTTCTATTGTCAGGAGAAGAAAATTAAAACGTTGACTTAACTTTAGAATGGAAAGGACGGTTCCTTTCCTTTAGAAAGGAAGATGATATACAATATAACTTATGTGAGAACAGTTATCATGAAGTCACTCAGAAGCAGAGCAAACATCATTTCAGCAAAGAAAGCCTCTGCTTTGTGCAAAGACATGTAATCAGCTCTAAGCATTCAAAGATGAGAAATGACATAACTCCTTCCTGGAAGGATCTTACACTATAACTAGTGAACAAAACACGAATGCATATAAGCATAAAATAGAGTCTGATGAGACAAAGAAGAAATCCCATGGGGGAAATGTGCTGTAGGAAAATTTGAAAAAGGAAAGGACTCTAGCAACTGAAGATGTGATCAGGGAAATCCTCATGGAGAAAGGAGTTGCTCAGCTGAATCTCAAAGTACAAGAAAGGTTCTTTTTTTTTAAACCCCTACCTTACATCTTGGAAGGAACACTGTGTATTGGTTCCAAGGCAGAAGAGTGGTAATAGCTAGGCAATGGAGGTTAAGTGACTTGCCCCAGGTCACACAGCTGGGAAGTGCCTGAATTCACATTTGAACCTAGGACGTCCCATCTCTAGGCCTGGCTCTCAATGCACTGAGCTACCTAGCTACCCCAAGAAAGGTTCTTAAAGGCAACAATACAGAAGATATTGGGGACAGCTTGTGAAAATACAGGGAGGCAAGATTTGGAATAACAAGTTTAGAGTATAGCTAATAATCTCAGTTGTTTGAAATATAGAGTTCGAGGAATAAGACCAGAAGGGTAGATTGGAACCAGATTGTTCAGAGTTGATCAATGCAAGCAAAGGATCTTGTATTTTCATAGTATTGTTGAATTAGAGCTGGAAGGCACTTTAGACTATCTAGTCTAACATTTTCTTCATAAAATAGAATTTGCAAAACTTAGAATTGATGGGAAATGAGATATGGAAGTATCAAAGATTAATCCTGATGTTTCAAATCTAGAGGACTTCCAGAATTGTAGTATCATCAACAAAAATAGGAAAGTTAGAAGGAGGAACAGGTTTAAGGAGAAAGTTACTCAGTATTCATTTGGGGGACATGTTGGGCTGAGGTGTTGTAGAGTCAACCTGGTGAAGATATAACCAGCAAACAGTAAGAGATATAGGACTGAAGCTCAGAAGATTGTCTGAAAATGTGTGTGTGTGTGTGTGTGTGTGTGTGTGTGTGTGTGTG
>NW_025395311.1:0-1385 GCF_016433145.1 Gracilinanus agilis | reverse complement strand
TGTGTGTGTGTGTGTGTGTGTGTGTGTGTGTGTGTGTGTGAGATAATAGAGACAGCATTTGAACTCACTGGAGTAGATGAGATCACCAAGGTAATGAGTGGATAATGAATAGGTGCCAGGGAAGCAGCTTGGCAAAATATGTTTAGGAAAACAGGAAAAAGGAGAATAATGAACCAGTGATGGAAACTGATAAGTTCAGAAAGAGGACAAGGAGGGAGCAGGGCTAAGGAAGCAATTGTCAACAGCTATGCTAAAATAAAGACAGAAAAAGAAGAGAATAGGAGGCCAATAACTTTCTTTTTTCCTCATGACCTCTCACACCTCTCCAAAATGGTACTTTTAAGACATAAATCAATTTCAGCTATCTCTACTCTCTAAGATTTCTAATGATATAAAAATACAATGAATAGTAGAAAAGTCTAATCCCTAATCCTTCCTTGACTTTTTCAATGTTTCTTTGTACATCTTGAGGCATCACTTTACAGCAGGTTTAGCATCCAAATATATAAAAAATTAACATATATATACATATACACATATATTAACCATAAGTCATTTCCCAATAAATAAATGATCAAAGGATATGAACAAATGGTTTTAAAAGAATTTTAAACTACTAAAAACTATAAGTATGTTCCAAATCACTAACAAAATAAATGCAACTCAAAAAAACTCTGATGTTCTACCTAACACACTGCTCCTCAGCAAAGATGACTCAAGATGGAAAGAATCAATGATGAAGGGATTGTGAGAAGACAGATGCACTGGTATATTATTGGTGGGGCTGTAATCATTTTGAAAAATAATTTGGAATTATGTAAAGATAATGACTATAATGTCCATAACTTTTGACTCAGAGATTCCACCAAGGATGCTATTGAGAAATCCCAATATACAAAAAAAAATGCATAGTAGCATTTTTTTGTGAAAGCAAAAACTTGAAAACAAAAAAACTGCTTATCAACTATGGTACCGCTAAACAAATTGTGGTTCATGAATGAAATGAAATGTTTTTATGCTATAAGAAATAAGGAATGTGACAAATACAGAGAAGCATGAAAAGATTTACATGAACTGATAGAAAACTAAATAAGAAAAACCAAGAAAAACAATATATACAATGACTACAATGATGCAAATGGGAAAAAACACAAAGAATTAAAAAGCCAATGTGAAAATGAAAAGCAGAAGATAGTTTGAAAGAAGAGATATAAGAAAACATCTATTCTATCTCAATCCATAGGTGAGAGATCTATGACTGTGATACATTGAATATCTTTCAGATTTTTTGGGGTATGGATTCATCTTAGGCAGCTATATTTATATATAGGCTATATATGAATATACAAATATGTATTGTGTGTATGTGTATATATACAGACTAT
>NW_025395310.1:0-3522 GCF_016433145.1 Gracilinanus agilis | reverse complement strand
CACATTTTTACAACTCCCCAATTAAAAAATACATTAAAGGGGCAGAGGACAATATAGTGAGTAATGGAGAAATAAGCATAGCCATTGTTTATGTAGGTAGTTTGATTTACCAAGTGTTCTGCATATATTAATCAATCGATCAATAAACATTTATTAAGTGCCTATTATATACCAAGCATTCTTATTTGCTCCCTACAACAGCCCTATAAGGGAGGTGCTATGGGTATTATCATCCTCATTTTCAATAAGAGACTAAGATCCAGAGACATTAAGTGACTGACTTCTTTTCAAATAGCTAAGGGTATAGATTTAGAATTGGAAAACATCTGAGAATCCATCTGATCCAAGTGGCTTTCCTCTCTGGGATTTAGTTTATTTTTCTGTAAAACAGTACCTGTAACCACACTCACATTTTGGATTTATTGCAAGAATCAAATGAGATCATCATGTGCATAAAGTATTTTGTAACTGTAAAGATAGTTTAGTGAGTAAGACCAGAGTAAATTGGTCTTGAAGTTAAGAAGAACTGAGTTTGACTCCTGCCAGTGACCCTGTGACTGTGTAAGTCTCAACTTCTCAACATCTTACAAATGTGAAAACCAAGGCCCAGAAGAATTAAGTAACAAAGATAGGATTCAAACCCTGATTCTCAACCCCACGCCCAACCACTTCCATATTGTCCTTCAAATTTACACCAGAGCAAGTGGCAATAGCCACTCTGCAGAAGAATGGCCAAGGAGAGATATATAGATGTACAGAAGTTGGCAGAGAGAATAAAGAAAAGGTCGGCTTTTAATATGCATCACAAACACACAACATGAACACACACACACAATCTGTTAGAATCCCTTAATGAGGAAGGTTCCATAGGAAAGCCGCTCTCTCTTTACCCATGAGTCACTGATGTGGTTAGAGTGTTTTCAGTAAAGTGAAGAAAACAGATGCCAGAGTGGAGGCGATCCAGGGATAGAAATAGGAGCACAGTTGTATAAAATCAGAGCTGAGGATCAGTTCCAAAGAACCTGACAGATCCAATAACATTTCCAAATACCTAGAAGAGAGACCTGATTTGCCAAAATCACCACCTTGGCCAACAAGCATTTATGTTCCCTCAGGTCAGAAATACAAGACCTACTGAACTGATGGATTTTTTAAGCCAACTGCCCACTTTCCTTAAGGATAAGAATATCTGGGGAAAGCTGCTTTTCAAGACTGGTGACATACATTGGAGGCAAGAAGAGGCCTTGGTTTGTTATCCAAAGATGGGTCAGGTTCCAGCTGTTATCAATAATTGGCTATATGACCTTGGACAAGTGACTTTCCTCTCTGGAATTTAGATTCTTTCTCTATAAAGCAGTACCTCTGTACCACACTCACTTTGTGGATTTATTGCAAGAATCAAATGAGATCATGTACGTAAAATACTTTGTAAATGTAAAGATAGTCTAGTGGAGTGGAGGGTAAGCTAGTCTTAGAGTTAGGAAGATATGGGTTTAAATCCTGCCTGTGACTGGGTAAGTCTCAACTTCTAAATGTCCCAACAACTTTCTGAGATTGTATGCTACAGAAGAGTAGTTAATCTATAGTAGTAGAAGGGCTCCTCATTAAGAATTCCTAGGGGCAGCTAGGCAGAAGAGTGCCAAGCCTGGAATCAGGAGGACTTGGGTAAAAATTTGGCCTCAGACACTTCCTAGCTGTATGACTCAGGCAAGTCACTTAACCCTGTTTGACTAGCCCTTGCCTTTCTGTCTTAGAGTTGTTACTAAGACAGAAAATCAGGGTTTAAAAAAAATTCTTGTACTAATAAAGCACACTGCTTGACACACAGCAAGTTCTGAATAAATGATGATTGACTGAAATCACATCTCCAGTTCAAAATAAATATATGGACAATTCCCAGTTAGCTATATATCTGAGACTGGGCAGCTAAGTGATACAAAAATAGAGTGCTGGGTCTGGAGTCAGGAAGATTCATCTTAATGAGTTCAAATATAGCCTCAAACACTCCTGGCTGTGTGATTCAGGTAAGTTACATTACAACCCCATTTACCTTCGTTTCCTCATTTATATAAAATGAGCTGGAGAAGGAAATGGCAAATCCCTCCAATATCTTTGCCAATAGAACACCAAACAGGATCACAAAAAGTCAGACACACTTGAACAACAACTAAACATACACACAAATGCACACACACGCACATGCACATATACACACACAAAAACAAACATGGGATAGGGAAATTTTGTAGATGTTTCAGGCTCCAGAGATCCAGGGGTTCTAATTCATTGTTCTTTCTATTGTCAGGAGAAGAAAATTAAAACGTTGACTTAACTTTAGAATGGAAAGGACGGTTCCTTTCCTTTAGAAAGGAAGATGATATACAATATAACTTATGTGAGAACAGTTATCATGAAGTCACTCAGAAGCAGAGCAAACATCATTTCAGCAAAGAAAGCCTCTGCTTTGTGCAAAGACATGTAATCAGCTCTAAGCATTCAAAGATGAGAAATGACATAACTCCTTCCTGGAAGGATCTTACACTATAACTAGTGAACAAAACACGAATGCATATAAGCATAAAATAGAGTCTGATGAGACAAAGAAGAAATCCCATGGGGGAAATGTGCTGTAGGAAAATTTGAAAAAGGAAAGGACTCTAGCAACTGAAGATGTGATCAGGGAAATCCTCATGGAGAAAGGAGTTGCTCAGCTGAATCTCAAAGTACAAGAAAGGTTCTTTTTTTTTAAACCCCTACCTTACATCTTGGAAGGAACACTGTGTATTGGTTCCAAGGCAGAAGAGTGGTAATAGCTAGGCAATGGAGGTTAAGTGACTTGCCCCAGGTCACACAGCTGGGAAGTGCCTGAATTCACATTTGAACCTAGGACGTCCCATCTCTAGGCCTGGCTCTCAATGCACTGAGCTACCTAGCTACCCCAAGAAAGGTTCTTAAAGGCAACAATACAGAAGATATTGGGGACAGCTTGTGAAAATACAGGGAGGCAAGATTTGGAATAACAAGTTTAGAGTATAGCTAATAATCTCAGTTGTTTGAAATATAGAGTTCGAGGAATAAGACCAGAAGGGTAGATTGGAACCAGATTGTTCAGAGTTGATCAATGCAAGCAAAGGATCTTGTATTTTCATAGTATTGTTGAATTAGAGCTGGAAGGCACTTTAGACTATCTAGTCTAACATTTTCTTCATAAAATAGAATTTGCAAAACTTAGAATTGATGGGAAATGAGATATGGAAGTATCAAAGATTAATCCTGATGTTTCAAATCTAGAGGACTTCCAGAATTGTAGTATCATCAACAAAAATAGGAAAGTTAGAAGGAGGAACAGGTTTAAGGAGAAAGTTACTCAGTATTCATTTGGGGGACATGTTGGGCTGAGGTGTTGTAGAGTCAACCTGGTGAAGATATAACCAGCAAACAGTAAGAGATATAGGACTGAAGCTCAGAAGATTGTCTGAAAATGTGTGTGTGTGTGTGTGTGTGTGTGTGTGTGTGTGTGTG
>NW_025395309.1:0-2984 GCF_016433145.1 Gracilinanus agilis | reverse complement strand
TAAGCGCTCTTGGCGAGTAGGCACTTGGCTAGGAGGCAGT
Source organism: Gracilinanus agilis (assembly GCF_016433145.1). Classification (NCBI taxonomy): domain Eukaryota; kingdom Metazoa; phylum Chordata; class Mammalia; order Didelphimorphia; family Didelphidae; genus Gracilinanus; species Gracilinanus agilis. Next base: position 2,944 of record NW_025395309.1, on the reverse strand, counting down.
ATGGTGGTGGCAGTTTTGAATGCTTACAAGCGCGTGGTCTAATGATTTTATCTATCAACATGGCTTTAATTAAAATACTAATTTATATATTTATGGCAGCCTTTATCATTTTCCATATTAACAATTATGGCAACCAGAAGTTTGGAAATAGAATTTTCAATTTTCTAGATAGCCTAAGAGGAAAAAGCCATGCGGCTCTGGGACCCAGAGTCTCAGAAGCGAATCTTCCAGATAGCCTAAGGATAGCCATGCCTGCTTTTTGGCCTGGCTCAGCTCTTTTGAGCACTTTTTTAAAAAAGGAAAGTGACTTTCCTTGCCATGCTTTTGCTAAATGCAAGAGCACGTTTTTGCCTCCAGTGGGACTCAGCCGGCCAGTCCAGCCCAAGCCACCTTGGGAGGGAGGTCAGGCCAGCCGATTCAGGCTTTTGGCTTTAAACTAAAATGCCGGAGCCCAGCCAATGTGCTGCTGCTGCTGCTGATGCTGCTGCTGATCCTGACCACTTCCAGCCTTCAACCCCGAGCTCCAGAACCTGAGATTTCCGGGAAGGAACCCAGGCCTGCCGCCTTTGCTGAGATCGAGACCTCCAGAGACTGCTTCAGCTCTGACGCAAACCATTTGGGTATATTCCCCTTTCTCTCTACTTTCTTATAGGAGACATTCTAGCCTTCCACGTGTTTCTCTAAAGACCTAATTAGGCAACACCCACACAGACTCTACACGTGGGTAGTTTTCCTGAGCTTTTTTCTAACCCCAAGCCCACGTGGACCTAGCATCTGAACCTCTCAGGCGCTTGGCCTATTCAAACTTTTGCGATTATTAAAAAAACTGAACTCAGGGGGAGAACCTTGAACTTTAAAAAAAAAAAAAAAAAAAAAAACAACTCCTTAAACTCAGCAGAACTCAATCAAAAGAACCTTAAATTGAAACCAGGGGTGAACTTTTAAAACCTCGGAACTGAATGAGCTTTAATTCTGTTTTAAAAAGGCTGTATCTTACTGTATATTGTTAATTAGTTTTGTAAATTAATCTTGCTTATATCGTTGATTTTCCTGTTGCACTGAATCATTTTACGCTAATGAAGTTTCTGCTTATGATGTTATTATATTTACTAATTTACCTAAAGCTTACTGTATCAAAAACAATGCGGTTATATGTATCACCTATGAACATCTTATAGAGCACATGTCTTTTAAAATTTATTCTGTCTTGGTAATTGCAAAGAACCTTGAAAGTTTCCATGCTTTAAATGTTACCTTGTAATTTTACAAGAGGTATTTTTTAACTTTTACTTTAAATCCTTAAGAATTGTTGTCTTAAAGGATAAAGCTTATATATTTTATTATAAGAGATATTATTGCCTTAAATGGGTAGAAGCATTCCTATCCAGGATTTTTTTTAAAACAGGAAGCCAAGGAGCTCCTGTATATTCTTATCTGAGGATGATTATACCAGAAGGTTTCTTTGTTTAAATATCACATTTTGCTATGGAAGCAATAACAGCATTTGCCAAGGGTTAAAGTTGTAACAAGTATATGATTTGGAACATCACTGTTTATTGTTTTAAAATGTGCTATTGGAATAATGGTACTCTATTTGAATGTGCATTGTGAATCTGCTATTTTGTAAAACCCACTTTCTCCAACAGAAAGTCTCATTTTTGGGTAACATAACCCTTCTAGTTCTAAGCTATATATATATATTTTTGATTTTTAAAACATTTTTTAATGAGAGAAATTGATTTTTCCTTTTTCTCATCTTGTACTGGAAGTACATATATAATCATTATTTATCCTTTTTCTGATTCTACAGCAAATACCTGAGCCTATAGGACTGTGATTTAAATGCCTCTTTGATTCCAGAAGGGAATATGAAAGCCATTAATAGTGCTAAAGAAAGCACATGGTCAGAGACTTGACTGACTAAGATCTGCAAAATAGCAGTTCTATGCCAATACATTAGGGCTTGAAATTGGGTTTGAGTCCTGGAGTCCCAGTCTTTTCTAAAACTTTAGAGGACGTGGGTCCCCTCGACTTAGATTCCTAGAAAGCACCTAAGATTGGTTATTTACTTGGCTCACTTCCCTAAAAAGCTGATGATAAGTCAGATCAGAGAGAGACATTTTCCTTATGTCCTGGCCCTGGATGGGTAATTGCACACTGTTGAATTCACTTTAATTAGACCTTCATTCAAAGGTCTAAGTTTATTTTCCCTAGATTTTTTTGCACATTTTACATTTCATTTCACAAGTTAATTTTTCATCTTTTTTCTTGAATTCTATTCTTTGTATTTTGTCATCCTTACCTGACCTGAGATACCCTTTTTTAGAAAAAAGGTGTGTTTAAGAATTACCTCACGGGGATATCTGTTAAGTTTTTTAAAATTCGATAATGTAAAAATATATGTATATTTATTTAACTCTTTTAGGAGTAATTTCACGGGGAATTATATAAAATCTTAGAAGAAAATGTATGTTTTGTAATCTATAATGTAAAGTTTAAATTCTTTTGAGAATAATTTCAGGATAAGGATCTTGCCATCTCCCCAGAATCCAGATGACGAACTTGTTTTGGTGAAGACACTATGAAGATGTCTGAAAAGCCTTCACTGTACCATGAAGACCAAACTTTGAACTTTGGGGTGCAGTTGATTGAACTATGGGGAGTTGAAATTGAGTTGTATGTATTGTTTTAAATTGTACACTGTTGTGCCAGTGGGGGACAGCCCCCCAAATTGGTTTTTTGTCAATGCGTCTAATTTTAACCATTTGTTCATCTATTTCTTTATCCCCAAATTCCTGAAAAATTTAGAAGCTGTTATTTTTACAGGTCCAGCGAAGAAAAAAGGACTAACCTTTTTTTTTGCCGGACCTCACGGGGAATTGTAACAAGTGAATCTGGGAAATGTATAAAACTACATTTCCCGTGATCCAACATGGTCCAACTG
>NW_025395308.1:0-1717 GCF_016433145.1 Gracilinanus agilis | reverse complement strand
GAGAGAGAGAGAGAGAGAGAGAGAGAGAATATATATAGGGCCAGCCTAAGGAAAATTATCAATTGGCAAAGACTAACTGGATCGTCCCCCACTTCCCTTCTCAGGATCTGTCCTCTTGGCCCCAGTCCTCCAGAACTTAGCTCTCAGGTGGCTGCCACAATCACCTCCTGAGGTATTATGGGTTCCCTCTTAGGCACACATACACTTTCACAGGGAATTCTGGAAGGCTGAAAAGCTTTGGAGATCTGATTCAACAGTTCAGGAAAACAATACACACAGTGACTACGACAATGGAAATAGAAGGAAGAACAGCCAAACAATTAAACCTGCAGGTTATCCACTTTAATGGCCAAGCTTGGTCCCAAAGAAGAGAAATAAGCAGACACCGCCCACTGTTCCTTTGAAGAGGTAGAGATCCATGAGCAGGGAAAATTACATACATAGCACATTAAACGTGTTGATTGTCTGCTGGATTTTTTTCTTTCTTCTTTTTAAAATTCATTGTTATATAGGATGGTTGTCTGGAAAGGAGAGGGGCAGGAATACAGGGTGCAGTGTGGGTAATGTAAAAATAAGATATAGCAATAAAAATCCATTTTTTTAAAGATGCTTAATTCAATTGAATAAATCCTTATTAATCACCTATCATATAAAAAGCATCATTCTAGGTCCTAGAGATACAACAAAATAAAATGGCTCTTTCCCTCAACAAGCTTGTATGGAATTGAGAGAAAGGAATACCACATATATACAGCTCGGTGTCACTCGGGTACAATAAATCTAAAAGGAATCTTAGAAGCCATCTACAGTTTCACTGAATAAAGCAAGAAGAAGCAGGAGAGCAACATATAAGATGACTCACATACAATAAATAATAAGGAGGGGGAAAAAAGAAAGAAAGAAAGAAACCAGCTAGGTGGCTCAGTGTATGACAGAATACCAAATCCTGGAGGGCAGCTGAGTGGCTCAGTGGATTGAGAGCCAGGCCTAGAGATGGGAGGTCCTGGATTCAAATCTGGCCTCAGACACTTCCCAGCTGTGTGAATCTGGGCAAGTCACTTGACCCTCATTGCCTAGCCCTTAACACTCTTCTGCCTTGGAGCCAATACACAGTATTGATTCTAAAATGGAAGGTAAGTGTCTAAAAAAATTGTGAGCCTGGAGTCAGGAAGACTTGAATTCAAATTTGACCTCAGATACTTACTAGCTGTGTGACCTTGGGCAAGTCACTTAACCCCATTTACCTCAGTTTCCTCATCTGATAAATAAGCTGGAGAAGGAAATGGCAAACCACTCTAGTATCTGCCAAGAAAATCTGAAATGGAGTCATAAAGAGTCAGACAGGACTGAAAAACAATTAACTGAATTATGTAATTATAATGACTATTCTTGTCTCTATTAAAAGTGAAGAAAGCATTTAAAACTAAGGACATGGAGGAAGCATTAATAGAGAATGACAAGGGATAGCTAAGTGGCTCAGTGGATAGATAGCCCAGCCTAGAGACTGGAGGTCCTGAGTTCTCTGGCCTCAGATGCTTCCTAGCTGTGTGACCCTGGACAAGTCATTTAATCCTCTTATCACTATTCTGCCTTAGAGTCAATACTTAGTATTGTTTCTAAAATGGAAGGCAATGGAAAGAGATTGGGAGAGAGAGAGAGAGAGTTTGAGAGAGAGAGAGAGAGAGAGAGAGAGAGAGAGAGAGAGAGAGAGATAGAG